>NC_141607.1:49709625-50009625 GCF_047967505.1 Dipteris shenzhenensis | reverse complement strand
CATGTAACATCACCATTTTGTTGCAGAGCTACACTATACCATCAATCCAGATGTGCCTGATAAGAAGAAAGGGCATTATGTTGGAAGGTGTATGCGGGTGACAAAGGCTGCAATTCCTTCCAAAGATCAACCAAATCAAGATGCATCAGTAATTGAGACCATGCATGCCTTTCAGGGGTTAACATATGAGTATGTCCGGAGGTATTGTCACCCTGTTGCGGAGCATTATTGAAATCCCCACATATAAAGGCATGATATCTCCATGGATATTGTTGCATGGCATCCGAAATTGCAGTTCTTTCTCGAGAGGATTGAGGTGCATAGACAGAAGCAAATTCAAACACCTCTCCTTGAATGATGCATTGAAGAATAAGCCATCTTCCTTGATTGTCATTTAAAGCAATAACTGGCTGAAGCTCATGCTTGATCAGAAAGACTACCCCTGAGAAAGAGTGCTTCCTAGCATAGAAAATATCATAGCCACAGTAGTGACCTGTCTTTCCTACATAGACATGTTGGTTGTGTTCTTGTAATGCCACTATGTTAGGCTGAAATCGATTGATATACAGCCACACAGATTTCCATTTCCTATTGTCACACATCCCTTGGACATTAAGTGTAAAACATTTGATATGAGCAGTCATATTTACAGATATTTATAGTAAAATAACAGCTATGTACAACATAAAATTTTCATGATGTCAGCCCTACATTTCGATCTCAGGGTCAAGGCATCTTCCCTGAGAAGAAATATCCACCTGAGGGGTAGACAGCAAAGCAGCAACTTCTTCTTCAGGGAAGAGTGTTCTGCTAGCTGTCACTGCAGCCCGTGTGATCCCAATTCTTGTATTGACCTCTGGGGAGTTTCCACTAGAAGACACACCATTCCAAGTGCAAGGGGGTGGAAGTCTTCGAGCAGAAATAACTTTTCTTGGACTTTGCCATCCATCAATTGGAGGTTTCGGTCCTTTTGTTGAGGGTTGAATAGCAGGAGGTGAATGTGAAGAAACATTTCCATTTGAAACCACTGGAGCTTTGCCTTTATTCTGAGTTCCAAAAAACTGTCTACTACCTTTGTTTTTATTTCCAATAGAGGTAGGAGCATCCTTAGTAGGCATTTGAACAGGCAAAGTAGCAGGAGGCTTTTATGCTGATTCATTGGACACTGTGAAGCCATGTGTCCAAATTTTTTGCAGTCAAAGCAAGCCCCTGCAAATAATTCCCATTTCAATTTAAAAAAAGCACTTCCCATGTCGACATTGTTCACCGTGACTGAATAAGAGTCTGGCGTGGGATTATCAGTATCCCAGAGAATTCAAAATCGATTTGAGTTGCCATTAGGCCGTGGTGGGCAAACCACTTTGCCTAAAGTCGCTGCAATTTTAGGCAAGAGTGAAGCCATGCATTGCGGGAAGTCTACAACTTCAACCCAGACCGGACATCGGTGTCGGATCAAAGCCTGAAAATCCCTTGTGGGAGACCATGGCAATATGTGCACCATTTGCTGCCCAAAAAAGAGGGGCGAATGTTCCAAAAGCATTCGCCTATGAATCTCATCTACCATAATGACCTCAAAAAAACCCCTGGCTGCATAGTGTACCTTGCGAACAAATGAGCCAGCTAGTGTGCGGGTCAACCAGTTGCCTACCTGTGCAGCAGGTGGCATCCGACCTGGGAAAAATAAAATGACTGCATTTTTGGCATATTCTCTAACTGGCTCCACAATTTCATCCACTTCAACCATGAGGCCAACCGATGGAACCGAGTCTTTCCACTCTTTCCAGCAGCAACCTGTATCAGGCGAAACAGTCCGTACAGGCCGTACACCTTTATGGAATCTGTACGGGGCTGTGGCTTCTTGCTCTCCTCTCCTCCTTGCTTTCCTCGGCCCTTGCCTCTTCTCCTTGCTCTCCTCAGCCCTTGCCCTCTCCTCTCCTCCTTGTTGTCCTCTCGGGCCTTGTTGTATGACATATGTATTAATAATAAATATATATATTAAATATATTTTACTAACCTTAAAAACCGAAACTCTGTTTCCACTGTTTCTTCTGGTGACCGAAACTCCGAAACACCGTTTCCCACCCGTTTTCGTTTCCCCGTTTCCGAAACTCGTGGGAATTATAGCGGAGCTGACGCAGTCCAGGCATTGTGATGTAGATCTGAAGGCACATCGAAGGGCTGATCAGTGACTGAAGAGCCTGGTACAATTCGATTTGAGGCAGAGGTCATAGGAGGCTGTTCGGAGCAGCCTGCCCAAGGTGTGGACAGCATAGGGGTTGGCATCTTGTTGGAGACAGCAGCAAGGCTGCCTCCCTCTCTCCCATACCACCATCCAGCCTTCCCTCTCTTCTTCTCCGCCCTTTAAGGATCAGCAGAGGTGTGTGAAGTTGGAGTGGCTCCATTGGACCCTTATGCATGAACAAGGAGGACAAACTCGATTGCACCAATTACGCCCATCGGAAGTTGAATCTCAAGGTCTTGTTTATTCACAAGGGCATATGGGACATTGTTCAGGGATACCAAGAGCTCTATCATTGGGATGCTGCCCGAGAGGATGCTTTCTTGAAGGAGCTACATGATTGGGAGGACTGAGACTCCAAGGCACATTCGGTGTTGATACACCCTGTTACCAAGGAGGTCTCTCCAGCAGTACAAATGTTAACCAGTGCTTTCAAAGTATGGTCTAAATTGGAGGATCTCTATGCCAAGGATCCTGCTATGCGAGCTGTCACTTTGCAAGGTCAGCTATACAGTCTCAAGTTCCCCGCAGGGAGTACCATGCAGCCGTTCTTGATGAAGGCCAAGGCCATCCATGACCAACTTTTGGCAATGGGTGTTGCCTTATCTTCTTTTCAGCAGGCTGCCTTTATTCTCACGAAGCTTCCCCTTGAGTACGACATGGTTTCTTGAGCTTTGTGTGTTAGAAATTACCCAACAGAGGGTACGCACAGTGGAAGACTGATAGAATTGCCCAGGAGCTCACACAGTGTGGTGTGGGGTGTGGAATCACAAACTTCTTAACTTATGTGCATAGATGTGCAAGCTAGTAAATAGACAATGCTCAGAGACAAATATAGAAGCAACACTTTATATTTCCGTCCGTCCAGAAAGTAGGACAGGATAATACCAAAAGGTTCTTCAACTACAAGCCTGGCACTTCTAGATCTTTGAGCCCGCGTGCTCCACCTCGAGCATATGTAGACTCTCTGTCTAGATCCCTTCCACCTTGCTGTCCGAAAGCCAGCCTAGGTGGGCAGCACCTTGAGCTCAGTCTGCAGCCCTATGTCAGCCTCCTTCTCCTCCTGTGTGTAGGTCCAAGGGTGGGCTAGGTGCTGCTGCGTCTGCTCCCCAACTGCTTCTGCAAGTGATGTTGAATGAGGGCTGGAGGCCCTCCTTTTATAGGGCACAAGGCCTGCCCCAAAAACCGACCAGCAGCCTGAATCTGGCCGACCCAATCAGGCCGACCAGGCTGCTATAAAACTGCCCTAAAAGGGCTCACTTAACCAGGGCCCCTGGCCCACAAAACTAGGGCTTTGGCCCTCACTTCAAGGGCTGATGCCCTCTTATATATGCAGGGTCCAGCCCCCTTTTGCCCTGCCATTTCTAGGCATGTTAGGCTGGCTGGAACCAGCCCTACCAGCCCTACACCTGGCCGACCAACCTGCTGGTAACCCCTGCCATGTTGCGCTTCTGCCAGCCCCTTCTTCAGCGCTGTACAGCTCCGTACATCCTGCTGAGTCATCGCTCCTTTCATGGGGATCTGTTGCAGGCCGTACGCTTGCCATGAAGCTTTGTCTTGCCAGGTCAGATCCAGGTCTACATGCCCCCGCCATCTTTCCTGCACAAGGTCTTCTTTGTGCTGCCCATGTAGCAGCCTAATCATTCCTTGGTCTACCTCCCCCATGCTCTCCTCATTTGGGGGCTCGCAAATGGGGAGGTGACCATTCCAACATCGTGGTCCCAAGTTACTACATCTTAGTTGAATTTTGATGACCTCTGCTCCCTTCCCTTGTAGGAGGAATCTGCTGTAGGTAACTCTGCACGGTGATCAGGCACTTTCGATAGTGCAAAAGAAAGGACCGAGCCAGTGCTATGCTCGCGGGAAGAGAGGGCACCTTGCCAAAGATTACCGGTTGAAGGACAAGGGCACATCAAAAGACAAGGATGAGACTGATGACAAGTCTGATGATCCTAGGGCAGCAATACTCAGATTGTTCCAGCTTTCTAGCACTTAGGTATGGGTCCGTACACGTGCCAAAGCCAAAGAGGGCTTCCGGGAGGGAGCGGGCTGGCTAGAGCCCCACAAACTGGTATCTAGCAGGCAAGGAAGGCTCAGGTCACACAGCTATAAACGAGATGTGTTCACCAGTTGGCTAGATTTGGGGCAGGGTTCCCTTGGCATGGGGCCAGATTTGAGCAACAAAACAAGCGTCCAGGTTTAGTAAACTTGGGTCGGTCACCCTCGTTGGGTCACCCAAGTCGGCTGACCCGAGTCGGGTCAACCGACTTGACCTAGGTCAGATGACTAACCTTGGGTCGGCTGTCACAGCCCCTTGGGTTAGCTATTTTACTGCCCTATATATAATGCCCTTCTCCCCTATTGATCGCAAGGATACGGATAAAGCCGCCAAGAAAGACGACAACAAAGCCAAGAAACAAACACAATTGAAACTCGAAGATGTGAACACACGCTACAACCGTAGTAGACTCAGAGTGGACAGCAAAGCAAAGGCGGGACCCACCTCTGCCTCAGCTTCAGCCACAGCTTCAGTTTCAGCTCTAGTCTCAGCCTCGGTCTCAGCTACATCCTCATCCTCAGCCTCAGCGCCAGCTTCAACGTCAGCTCTAGTTCCAGTTTCAGCTACACTTACGCCCACAGCCTCTACAGTTACAACTACTGGCTTTGATATACCCCTACCCATGACATCTATTGCTCCACCCTCCCCTAGGATAGAGGGGTTTCCATTGACACCATCTCTTCCATCTCTCCCTTCTTCTCCCACTACAGTTCTCTCTCCGATTGTGACACCTACTTTGGAGGGGTCATACATTGTTATGCACTACTCAACCTTTTTCTCCCCTTTGCCTCTCAGTCAGCCCACACTCCCACACCCTGCTGGGATCGCCTCCTCCAGGCCACTATCCTCTCCATACCACACCCATCTCACCCAGCCATCACCCAGCCTCCAGTCCCATCCTCACACTTTCAGACCACAGTTCTTTTAGTTTCCATTGGAGCACGGACGAGCTGACCCATTAGAGGCTTGGGAGTACTTGCTGATGGAGGTCTAGAGCATTCGAGAGCGCGAGAGCGAGCTGTCACGCTTCGCACAGGAGCAAACATGCTTCACCCAGGAGCAGGCACGTCTCATACATGAGCAATCTCAGGCTATCCGAGACCAGGCTAATCTTATTCAGGGGCTCAGACAGGAGATCTCATAGCTCCGACAGGAGGTCATTGCTATACGTACAGTCCCAGGGAGCACCCCAGTTATGGAGGCACAGATTGCGAGCATGCAATCTGCCATCGAGGAGACGTCCAAATGGGTTGACGTAGCCAAACGGGAATCTGCAAGGGTAACCGTTTCGGCTACCCTCGTAGCAGCAGCAGAGAGCCAACAAGGCTCTCAACATCAGAGTACGTGGGATTCCTTGACTGAGGCTACACCAATGGTAGATGCGCAGGCCTTTGTGACCACTATCCTAGGGGTGATTGAGCATAGGATTGAGAGAGCATGGCGGGTTGGGAGGGACCCCAATCGAGAGCAGCCCCTTATCATACGGTTCCATGATGCCCAGGCCCGACTTTCGGCTTTAGGTCAGCCTTACGAGACTAGCCAACGATCTCCATGGATGAGGACCTCACTCCACTACAGGTTGAGGAGAGGCGTCTTCTGTTGCAAAAGCGGGATTAGGCCCGCAAGGAGGGAAAGTGGGCAGTAGTACGAGATGGACGACTCCTTACAGGCCCCCGTCAGAGACCCACCTCTCCTCCCGCATAGGGAGGCGGGGTCTATGAGACCCAGACATCCAAGATCCTATCCTGTATCTGGAGCGCAATGGCGGGGCAGAAAGAGGGGCAGATCTGCAGCAGGGGAGAGAAGAGGCAGATCTGAGCGGGGGGGGCAGATTTGAGAAGAGAGAAGAGGGAGAAGACGGATCAATCTAGCTCTGATAGGGAAGCAAGAACTAGAACTAGAAACTAGAAATGAAATGACAAGACTGAAAGACTAGAAATACCTTGAGAAGAGTGTAGACAAGACACAAGCTAGACTGATAAATTACAATGATGTGACCCATTGAATATATGGGCCAAAGTACAAGACATAAAGCAAGAGTGCTTATGGGATAATTGTAGAAGTGCCACATGGCACACACTCAAGACATAAAGACTACACTTAGACTTAGACTTAGACAAATGTAGATAGTACACTTAGTGTGCACTTATCTCCAACAGGAGACGTACCAAGACGGCACCATGAGGGGGGCGACAACGCTCTATTGCTGACCTCATGCCTCCACTTCCACAGCATCATCCATCCTGATGTCCTGCTGCTGTTGATGATGACGGTTATGATGATATCGACGATGATGCTGAGATTGATTGATATATACAGTCGAGATATGACTATGTTGTACTTAGGATTTAGTACTGCCATTTTGCATTTTTTGCATTCTGCATTGGTGTGGATGCTCGTTTAGTAGCTCCACTACCAGAGCTCATTGTATCAGGTTTTTCACAGTCTCATAGACCCATCGGTCTTATACCGGTGCACATTGCCTCATCTCTAATTTGTTTTCTCTCTCTTTTTTGCTGTCTCTTGTTTCATGCTCCGCATGTGCACCGTTTGACAGGGAGGTATCCCCAACTCCACCCCGCGGATGGATTCCCATTGTGAGCCATAGATCAAGTAGAGGCTGATTGCTCTCACTAGAAAGCAAGAGGAAAACACCAAGGTCAAGTACGGCAATACCTGCCCAAGAGCTCTTGGAGCTGTAATCACTTGCAAGGAACAGAGATTGCAGCCTAAAGGTGGGCTGAGTTTGAGCAGACACAATCATGAAGGGGCTGCAAACATATCGTATCTGGCTAGTGCAAATTCTAACAGCTATCCCGGATGATGGGTCCAATCGGTCTTTTAGAAATACGAGCATCTCTGATTCGTTTTTTTTCTCTTTGTTGCTGTCTTGTGTTTCATGCTCCGCATGTGCAACGTTTGACAGGGAGGTATCCCCACCTCCACCCCGTAGATGGATTCTCAAGCAGAGGCTGCTTGCTGTCATTAGAAAGCAAGAGGAAAACACCAAGTTCAGCTAGGGCAATACCTGCCCAAGAGCTCTTGGAGCTGTAATCACTTGCAAGAAACAGAGATTGCAGCCTAAACGTTGGCTGAGTATGAGCAGACACAATCATGAAGGGGCTGCAAGCATATGGTATCTGGCAGTGCAAATTCTAACAGTTATCCCAGGTGATTGGTCCAATCGGTCTTTTAGAAATACGAGCATTTTTCTCCGGGAGCATGGTGGGTGAGTTGAAACTTGGCTTTGATATCAAGGTGAAGGCGTCCAGCCCATAACTATCTTGAGTATTTAGCGGACACCTTAACAACATTGGGTCATAGGCGCTGGACTCACCTCCCGACCATAAGTCATAGTACCTTGGACCACCATGAATTGAAGATTACTATCATAGTCCTTTGTTAGTGAGCATCCTATACCACCACTAGGACACACTTGGAAGACTGCTGTCCTTGACATAGACTAGTTCTCTTGGCCTCACAAGGAGATCCAGATGGGCTTGTTAATATAGCCCTCGCCCATTTGGCTATAATTAGCCTGGACCTAAATTAAATTACGACCTTCATATACTAAATGTGCCTTTGCTGCGTAGTTTAAGCATCGTAACCAATGTTCACCAGCCCTAGGAATTTCCTTACCTAGGTTAGATATAGGGAAATCATAGATAACATCAGGGATAATAATTTACAATGTGCCACGGACCTTCTTGTATGAAGGCTTCCATGTCATCTTCTAGTGCATTGAAATTAGGATTCTTTGCATTTCCCTGCAGGCACCATGTTTAGCTCATGGAAATCCAATCAGCCTGCATCTTTTGCAACATCTGAAACCATCTTCATTTACGCATGGGGAATTTCCAATTTAGCTGCAATGTATTGTTGGCTGCTTGCGTACAGCTTCATTGCAGGAAGGTCCAAAAACCCATGCCTCAGAAACCTGCAAAAATAATATTCTTAGTGAAGTTACACTTGAGGGAATGGGTCAATACCAGTCAATGTTACTTGATAGACCTCCCTTTGTTCCTGACATCCAAACCAGGTTTTGATGTGCATATTGAAGTGCACCAGCAGTCCATTGCTCCCCTGCTTGCTTCTCCCGGCTGCTGCCCCCTGTGCCCCCTCCCCCCCCGGCTCTCAGCTCCTCGCCTCCTTGCCTTCCTTTGCTCCTGCTTGCCTTTCTTCCTTTGCCCTCTGACCAGCCTCTTCTGCCTCTCTAGCCAGACCATTTTCCGCAGCACCTGCTCGTCTTCAAGGCCGCCCCTCGGGGGTTGTGTTCACATGGTTTGCTGCATGAGCCTGCACTGGTGAAGCTGCCCGCACGCTGTGTGTTGGCGCGTTTGGCTCCATTGCTAGGCACCTCTTGCCTAGCTCCCGGGCTGCTTTACGAACAGCTGTGGCCTTAGTTGGAGCTCGCCAGCCTGGCTGGCTGGCTCATGAATCTTGGGTGCAGCCCAAGCTTGGAGATGCTTGCTGCGTGGGTGCCTCAGCCTGCAGGTCGTTTGTGGAGCAATTTTTCACTTACCATCTGGAAGTGGAGTTCCCTAGGTAGTGCCCTTGCAGCAGCTTGGTTCTCGGGTTGCTGGTTTGTGCTTTGCAAGCTCTTTCAGAAGGGTAGCTAGGGCCTCGGGTTCCTGGGTTCCTCCCCCAGGTGGGTTCCCTGGTGCTTGTGGCCAGCCCATTGCTAGTGTGCTGCAAGGGGCTTCTTCCCGTGACTTTCAAGCTCGTGCAGAGAAGCTTTGACAGGCCTTACTAGCAGGGGCTTTCAGTGCTCTTGGCCTCTCCTTTTTTTTTTGTTTTTTGGGTTACGGAGCAGCTCCCCTGCTTGCTCCCTTTTTCTTCTCAGGCAGCGGTGAGATTTTTGCTTGGGTTAGGCGGAAAAGGTTCTTGGCGGTGACTGCTCGGTCTGGCTGTTAGAAAATGACCCAACAGAGGGTACGCACAGCGGAAGACTGATAGTAATGCCCTGGAGCTCACACAGTGTGCGTGTGGGGTGTGGAATCATAGACTTCTTAACTTATGTGCATAGATGTGCAAGCCAGTAAATAGACAATGCTCAAAGACAAATATAGAAGCAACTGTTTATATTTCTGTCTGTCCACAAAGTAGGACAGGATACAAAACCAACAGGTTCTCCTACTAGATGCCAAGCACTTCTAGATCTCTGTCCGCGTGCTCCACCTGGAGCATATGTAGACTCTCCGTCTAGAGTGATCCTCTCCACCTTGCTGTCTGGAAACCAGCCTAGGCGGGCAGCCCTCTGAGTGAGCTAAGTCTGCAGGTCTCCAGCCAAGTTCACCTCCAGGATGAGGCCCAACTGCTGCTGCTAGTACTGTTCCTTTCTGCTTCTCAAGAGCTGCTCTAGATGATGTAGAATGAGGGCATGGAAGCCCTCCTTTTATACGGCACAAGGCCCCCTTGAATGGACCGACCAGCCAACCTCATCCTGGCCGACCAGTCTGCTTGCTGGCCGACCTGATTGGCCGGTCCAACCAGCCCTATATAAGGGCCTTTGGTAGCCCCTTTTGGGCTGCTGCCTTTGCCCATTCCTGTGCCTATTGCAGGCCTGTTTGCAGGCCTTATGCCTGCTCATAGACCCCCGCCATGCAGCCGTACTGGTCGTTGCCCTGTTCAGGACCTGCTGCAGGCAATAAGCCTGTGCACAAACCTGCCCAAACAGGTCGCCATGCTGCGCCTCCAATTGCAGGTCCATGGCCTGCCCTTTGCCTTGACATCTGCCCACATGGCAGCTCGTGCTGCCCATGTGGCAGCCCCAATATTTCCGGGTCTACTTCCCCCATGCTCTCCTCATATGGGAGGTGACCATTCCAACACTCGCCAGAGGGGCTCAGATGACAGCACCCTTGACTCGCCAAGCCGCAAAAGTTTTTCTTTCGCCTGAGGACAAGCACCATGTTAAGCACGCAGGTCAATACTTTAAGCCAAAGCATGTTGGGTGTTGGAAGCAATGGAAGCTAAAAAATGGAAGCACAATGGAGAAAAATGACATGTTGTAATAGATTGCTGCAAAACTGAAGTGTGGAGGCTCAAGGGAGAGCCAACATAACAAAACCCTAGGGCTAATTGCCCTAACTGGACTAAGTGTCCTAACTGACCTAGATGGTACATAATCTAACTGTACCAATAGTCCTGACTGACTATAACTCGGCCTACAAGGGTCATACCAAGGTATAAGTGGCATCTATGGATAGCCCATGAGATAGCCTACAAACCCCCCTCCATGGTATGGGCTGAAGTATCCTGGACATGGCTCAGGATACCTAAATAGCTAGTGTCATGGTTGCACATGCTCGTCCCATAGGATATAGCAACCTATGACTGTACAGAGTACAACAGATCAAGTTACAAAAGGTACTATGTTTAAAGCTTGCCGAAAAGCCTCAAACTTAGGTTGAGGTAGAGCCTTCGTAAAAAGATTTGCCAAGTTGTCTTCAGTGGGAACATAAGACAACTCGATATCACCTGCTGATAATCGCTCTTTGACATAGTGATAGTGAACCTCAATGTGCTTTGTGCGAGCATGGAAAACTGGATTCCGTGCGACAGCCAAAGCACTTTGACTATCAGTGAAGATGACGGTAGGAGCAGTCTGACATGCACAAAGATCTGCAAGTAGCTTCCGAAGCCAAACACACTCCATTGTAGCTGTAAAAGCCGCTCTGTACTCAGCTTCACAGCTAGAAGTAGCAACTGTACTCTGCTTCTTGCTGAACCAAGAAACACATGAAGTACCAAGCATAAAACAGTTGCCACTATGTGACACACGAGTGTCAGAACAACCAGCCCAATCACTATCAGTGAATCCATGCATGACAAGTGAAGTATCAGCCCCATAAAGAAGGCCTAAATGCTGAGTGCCTTTAAGATATCCGAAAACACGCTGCACGGCATGCCAATGGTGCATAGATGGGCTGTGCATATATCTGCTCAACTGTGAGACAGCATACTGTAGATCAGGTCTCGTATGGCTTAGGTAAATCAAACAACCAACTGCCTGCTGATAGAGAGTGACATCACATGTACCGTTGTCATCCTCAGAAGAGAAGTGAAAACCAGTCTCTAATGGTGTGGATACTGGCTTGCAATCCTCAAACTGAAAATTCTGCAAAAGCTGTCCAATGTACTTGGATTGTGACATCAAAATGCCCCCCTTACTGCTAGCAAATTGAATGCCCAGATAGTAGTGCAGAGGACCAAGATCAGACATAGCAAATGTCTGCTGCAAATCAATTTTAAAATCAGCAATTTGCCGAGCATGTCTCCCAGTTACAAGCATGTCATCCACATAAAGGACTAAAATCAGCAAATCTGTCCCACGCTTGCGGATGTAAAGGGTAGCCTCTGTAGGGCTGTTTTGAAAGCCAAGTGTGAGAAAATGAGAATGAATTCTTGAATACCAAGCCCGAGGTGCCTGCTTCAATCCATAGAGGGCCTTTTTCAAGCGGCATACCTTGCTTTCAGAACCTTCAACCTTAAAGCCAGGAGGTTGGGAAACATAGACCTCTTCCTGGAAAAACCCATGAAGGAAAGCTGTCTTAATATCAAGCTGATGTATCTGCCAATGAAAGTGGGCAGCAAAGGCGATAACATGCGAATGGTAGTGATCCTGGAAGTGGGAGCAAAAGTCTCCTCAAAGTCAATGCCATGTTGCTGAGCATAGCCCTTAGCAACAAGACGGGCTTTGTAACGGTCCACTGAACCATCAGCTTTCCGTTTGATCTTGTAAACCCACTTAGTTCCAATGGCATTCTTGCCATAAGGCAAATCACACAACTCCCAAGTGTCATTTTGATGGATAGAATCCAATTCAGCTTGCATGGCCTTCATCCAACAATCATTCTGAAAAGCATCTTGATGACATAATGGCTCTTCATTGCATGCTGTAGCAACCAAAGCATAAGCAACGAAACTAGCATGCTCTTTCCAGATAGATGCTCTCGTACGGGCTGGCAGAGGAGTGTCTTGTTTGCTGTCTTTTAATGTGTCAAGGAGCCAATGGGGTACCTTTTTAGGCTCCAGAATTTATGCTCTTTCTTGGTCAAGAGCTTGGTGCAAATGATCCTGATCAATGATAGACATATCAGGCTGAATTTCTGCATGCACATATGGCTGCAAATGACCAACAGATGGAGGAGGGACAACCGCAGATGGGACATCATCCCGAGCATCGGATGGAAACAAAGGCATCAAGCTGTCAAATATGTTTGGGGCATCAACAATGGGCTGTTTATGACAGTCCAGCAAAGGCATAGTGGAAGATTCATCAAACACAACATCCCGATTGACAAAACACTTGCCCGTGCAGGGCTGATATAGCTTATAGCCCCTGCTCTCTGAACTATACCCAATAAAAATGCATTTAACAGCTTTATCATCCAACTTAGTGCGTCTTTGTGAAGGCACATGAGCATAAGCTAAGCATCCAAAAGTCCTTATGTGGGAAATGCGAGGCTTACGACCCGTCCAAGCCTCATAAGGTGTGCAATGCCTCTGTAGGACATCTATTCAAGATGTAATTTGCACACATGACCGCATCCAACCACAACTTATTAGGCAAATGTTTGCCTTTCAACACGCATCTGGTCATTTCCATCATTGATCTATTCTTCCGCTCAGCCATGGGATTCTATTGAGGAGTATAAGGCACCGTGCATCGATGATTAACGCCACGGGAAGCAAAAATAGCAAACTCCTTCGACATGTATTCACCTCCCTTGTCTGTATTAATGTGAGCAATGTGCAGCCCACTCTCATTCTCAGCCAAGGCAATAAAGTGCTTGAAGCATGAAGAAACATCAGACTTGGATTTCAATGCGAAAATCCAAGCGTACCTGGTGAAACCATTAATAAAAGTAACAAAATAGTAGAATCCCCCAAGAGTTGCAACCCTCATGGGTCCACAAGCATCACAATGAACGAGGTAAAGCTTGCGTGAAGCACCAACTCTCCCATCCTCGGGAAACGCAGCACGGTGCATCTCACCTAGTAAGCATGGTTCACAAACATGTTTGTTAGGCATATGCATTTTGGGAAGATCCACAACCATATCTTCCTTATATAACTTCACTAGGGCTCCAAAATTGAGGTGTCCAAACCTCTCATGCCACAAATGAGTATCTGCCATGGTAGAATCAATAGCAAAGGCATGTGCATCGGCAAGTGCATCATCATCATTTGAACATCTGTCATAAGCATCAAGTCTGTAAAGACCGCTAGACAATGTGCTAGTCAAAACCAGGGTAAAGGCATGTGTAACATCATACACTACACACCTCACACCATCAAAAATAACCTGAAAGCCACATGTAGCAATGATTGAAATAGAAATGAGGTTCTTACGAATGCCTGGAACATAAAGCACATTCTCTAGAGTGACAATACCACTAGAGACAGAAGTAAGAGCAACTTGCCCAATACCTTTCACGGTATATGATGCATTATTGGCACATGTGACACTGCCTCCCTTAGATAAGCTCTAATGAGTTGAATAACTTCATGCAGGAAGTGATGTACTTGCTAGCACCACTATCAACCAGGCATCACGAACATCAGGATTATATTGACATGTAACCAAGAAATCCCAATAGTGGTCTTGTGCGAAATTAGCGGACTTATGTCGATCTTCTGTACTAGAAGAACCAGATACTGCAAGAACAAACTCTTTCTTTTTCTTTTCAGATGCTATGCGCTTCCTGCATTTAAAAATATCATGCCCAAGTTTCTTGCAATAATTACATCTCTTCTTCTTTTTGTTATCCGTTGAAGAAGAGGCACCATGTGAATGATCAGCATGGGAATGAGAGGGCTTTCTAGCTGAAACCTTGCCTTTACCTTTTTGTTTGTGATGGGCAGCAAATGCTTGATCACTAGCCATAGTAGCATTGCGATTCACACGGCTTTGCTCCTCGTGAAGAAGAAGAGCAACAAGCTGGTCAAATGAGAAATGATATGCATCACCCCCTGCAACCAACCTCAATGTAGTAGCAAAGCCTTGATATGAATTAGGCAACCCATCAAGGGTATTAGAAACCAGCTGAGAATCATGGATAATCTCATCAATGTTGGCCAACTGTCAAATCCTTCACATTAGTGAGATAGGCATTCATGTTACCACCCTCATCAAGCTTTAAATATTTCAACTGCCTGCGGAGATAGGCAACCCTCGCCTCATTCCGCACATGATACAAAGATGCAAGCTGATCCCATGCTTGCTTAGCTGTCTTGCAAGACCGAATATGAGGGATAATAACCCGTTTCACTGAAAGAGCAATCAAGGCATGTGCTTTGGCATCACGACCATCCCATTGAATTTGCTCCTGTGAAGGAGGCAAAGCACCTGGAGGAGGAGGTGCAGAAGTCCTGGCTGTAGCAGTAGAATCATCACTTGAAGAAGCATAGGCTGCAGGTGTAGCACCAGTAACAGTGCGTGTAGGCCTGGCCTCAGAACCTGAAACGATATGCCATAGATTCTTGGCAACCAAAACATGTCTCATCATGTATGACAACATGGGGTAATTGGTGCCATCAAGCTTGTCATCGGTCCCAATCAACCCAAACAAATAATCTTTGCCACTAGACATGGTGCTGAAATACAAGGCAAATGCACCAATTGGCAAAACAAATGAGAGAAAGGCAACCTCTCAGAATCAGGTGCCAAAAATCTGCCAAGCTTCAAAGCTTATGTTTGCAAAAGACTCTGCTGTCCCAAGGTGTATTTGTTGCAAGAAAAATTCCCATAGGCAACACGAGGCCTTTACAAAATGCAAATGAAGCAGAAATTGGAAAAAGCCAATGCAACAACGGCTTACCCAATGATGTACAGCAGTGATAGGCTCTGAAAGCGAGCAAATGAGGGCTGGAAATGAGAATTACAGCAAAAGAAGTGCTCCCACGAGGAGAAGAGCACATAGAAATGGAGAGAAAGAGATCCAATGGAGAGAAGCTCGCAGCCCGAGGCAAAGGGATGCCAGATGAGGAGGGAAGGGCTCAAAGAGAAGTCTCCGGATCAATTCAGCAGCTCCAAATGGCTCCAAATGCCGGCACGCAGCTCGAGGTAGCTCCAAAATGTTGGCATGCAGCTTGAGGCAGCTTCAAAATGCTAACACACAGCTCGAGGCAGCTCCGAAATGTTGAGAAACCTTCAATATAACTGGCACGCACCCCGAGGCAGCTCTCGTACTGCAGTAAATGTACGGAATTTTTGACAGTCCGTACAGTTGTATGGAATTTCTGACAGTCCGTACAGTTGCACGTAATTTCTGACAGCTCCGTACGGTTGCACAGAATTCTCTAACAGGTCCGTACAGTTTTCTGTACAGATGCTGCGAGCAATTAATGTGCAGTAAATGCACCGTTTTCAGCAGAAAAAGCTCTAGAACACTGATTTCCCGCGCCAAAAGTGAAGTTCCTGCGATAGAAATGCTCCAGGAGGTCACAGGTCCTCATAGATGTGTAGAAAACCTGGAAAAACTGAGCAAATCAGCAAGCATGAGGGCTTAGAAGGCTGCCAAACAGTTTGAGAAAGCTGTCAATGGCTGCAGTAATGGATTCCCGACCTGCTCTGATACCACTGTTGGGTGTTGGAAGCAATGGAAGCTCAAAAATGGAAGCACAATGAAGAAAAACGAGATGCTGTAATAGATTGCTGCAAAACTGAAGTGTGGAGGCTCAAGGGAGAGCCAACATAACAAAACCCTAGGGCTAACTGCCCTAACTGGACTAAGTGTCCTAACTAACCTAGATGGTACATAAACTAACTGTACCAATAGTCCTAACTGACTATAACTAGGCTTACAAGGTTCATACCAAGGTATAAGTGGCATCTATGGATAGCCCATGAGATAGCCTACAAAGCAATTGTGGGCCGGATCGTGGGCATCACTCCTTCGAGGAGGTAGGTACTAGATTGGCCAGCCTGGCACTAGGTAGTGACTACATCCAAGAGGTCACCATCTACGTGTCACATGCACCCCTGCACTTGGGTGCAAGGTGACACTTTGGCTACATCGACAAGCTGCAGACCAGGAAAAACATGGCTTCACGAGCAGGTGAACATGCCATGCTTTCAAAATTCAAGCCTAAAGTAAAGGGACAGGCCAAGACTTCAGCAAATCAGCCTTCCAGTGGTTCAGGACAGACTTCTCAAAAGGCTAAGGGTGATGCAGGTAAGCCCAAGAAGAAGGGAATATGTCATTACTGCAAAAAGCCAGGTCACTACATTGGAGAATGCAAGAAAAGGCTTGCAAAAGAAAAGAAAAACAGCTCCGGTATGGCTGTCTCAGATTCAGCTCCTCATGCATCTGACAATGAGCAAGCTACAGTCAACTTTGTGGAGCACGACTATGCCTTCTTGTCTTGCATTTCAGACTCTCAGTTGGCTGCTCGGGATAGTACAGCCACTTGTAATGATGATACTTATGCCTTTTTGACATGCAGTTATGATTCTTCCAAGGATGCATCAGCTTTCAGTGTCAATGAGACACAAAATACATGGTATTTTGACAGCGGTGCCTCAAAGCATATCACTTCCAGGAAGTGTCTCTTCACATCTCTGCATCCACCACCCGTTGGTAAAAAGGTCACATGTGCCAACAACTACTCCTATTCAGTTCATGGTACATGAGAAGTTGAACTTACAGCCATTGATGGCTCAACATTCAGAATTTTTGATGTCTTGTATGTGCCTGGTATCACAAAAAATCTACTTTCAGTGTCCACTCTTAACAGAGCTGGATTTCAGGTCATTTTTGAAGATGACAAGTGTGCAGTCCATGACAGAGAGCATGACTATGCCTTGAGATTGTCTGGCACTTTGTTACGTGGTCTTTTTCAGCTTTACATGTATGAGAAAAGACCAGCACATGCTCTTGCAGTTTCCACTCCTAGTGCTGCTATGTAGAATGCGGAGTTATGGCATGCCAGATATGGACACATGCATTATGGCAGCTTGATGATGCTTCAAAAACATGCCATGGTTGATGCATTGCCTCCTTTTGAAACACCTCCTTCACATGCGTGTGAAGGGTGCATTCTTGGTAAAATGCACAGATCTCCTTTTAAGAAGGATGGATTAGTTAAAGTCGTTCGAAAATTACAGCTTATCCATAGTGATGTCTGTGGTCCCATGAGGACTCCATCATTGGGTGGCCATCTTTACTTTGTCACTTTTATAGATGACTACTCCAACTACACTTGGGTTTATGGGCTGAAACGCAAATCAGAAGTGTTTATGGTTTTCAAACACTTTGCAGCCATGGTTGAGAATGAATCCGGACTCAAGATACAGACATTACGCACAGATAGAGGAGGGGAGTACTTGTCTGCAGATTTTGATGCTTTTTTGAAAGACAAGGGCATTGTACATCAGCTTACAGTGAGGCTAACTCCTCAGCAAAATGGCAAAGCTGAGAGGAAAAATCGTACTCTTATGGAGATGGATAGATGTATGCTAAAAAGCAAAAAACTGCCTCACAAATTTTGGCTTGAAGGTCTCATGTGTGCCAATTATGTTTTGAATCGAGCACCCACAAAAGCTTTGAAGACCAAGACTCCCTATGAAGTTTGGCAAGGGAGAAAGCCTTCTGTGGATCATTTCCGTGTCTTTGGATGCCTTGCATATGCTCATGTGCCCATTGAGTTTCGGCATAAGTTGTCTGATAAGGCAATCAAATGCATTTTCGTTGGGTACAGTGCAGAGAGCAAGGGCTACCGTCTCTACAATCCTGTCACACGCAAGATTATTGTCAGTAGAGATGTAATATTTTCAGAAAATTCAGCTCACACTCAAGCTGAATTTGATTTGCCTTCTTCTTTCGATGATGTCTTTGAGGGGTTATTGCCCATTGCCTTGGGTTCCCCTGCTGATATATCTGATGCAAATCAGAATTTTCTGATACCTCCACATACTCCGATTCAGCCACAAGATGTCATACCACCTCCACAAGCCGTGGAAGAGGTTGTTCAGCAAGAAATTGCAGATATACATGCAGCAAAAACAGTCCCAAATTGGCTGTTACATACTCTCAGGGAGAGTAAAATTGATGCTCCATTACCTGGCAGAACTCGGAGTGCAGTAAGGCATGGGGGAGGTGCTCTTTCAGTTGAATCAGCTTATGCAGGTACTCTTCTTGATGAGGAGGAACCTGAGACATTTGAAGAGGCACAGGATAATGTGCATTGGATGAATGCCGTGCACGATGAGTTGCAGTCCATTCAGAAAAATTAGACATGGGAAGTTGTCGATTTGCCACCAGGAAAACATGCCATAGGTACACGGTGGGTTTTCGAAGTTAAAAGAAAGCCAGATGGCACCATTGACAAGTACAAGGCAAGGCTGGTCGCAAAAGGATATGCTCAGAAAAAGGGGATAGACTATGCGGAGACTTTTGCTCCTACATCCAAAATGATAACCATCCGGTTAGTTATCGCAATGGCTGCAAATTTTCAATGGAATGTTCATCAGTTGGACATAAAAACAGCCTTCCTTAATGGAGACTTGTTGGAAGAGGTTTATGTCAAACAACCTCCAGGCTTTGAAATTTCAGGAAATGCACTTCAGGTATGCAAGCTGAATAAAGCTTTGTATGGGCTGAAACAGGCCCCACGTGCATGGTATGTAAAAATTTATGCCTTTCTGACTAGCAAGGGGCTGCACAACAGTCCAACTGAGAGCACCCTCTACATCAAGAAGGATGGGGGGGATATTTTAGTCATCATTCTTTATGTAGATGACTTACTGCTCACAGGGTCAAATGAAGATAATATTGCAGATTTTAAAGCTGAATTGCAGACCACTTTTGACATGTCAGATTTGGGGCTGCTACACTTTTATTTGGGGATCTAGTTCACTCAAGAGAAAAGTGGCATCGGTATGTCTCAATCCAAGTATGTGCAAAAACTCTTGGACAGATTCAACATGCAGGATTGTAAGCCCATAGCTACTCCCATGGAGCCGGGGCTGAAGCTTACAATGCATGAAGCAGGTGAATCCTTTGATGCCACACTCTACAGTCAGGCTATTGGATGCCTCATTTATCTCTGCAATACACGAGCTGATATTCAGTTTGCAGTCTCTCAGGTGAGCAGATATATGCACAGTCCAAAGACTATGCATTGGCAGGCTGTAAAACACATCTTCCGTTATTTGCAAGGTACCAAGTCTTTTGGCTTGATGTTTCTCAGGGGGGGTGACTTGCAGATGCATGCCTACAGTGACTCAGATTGGGCTGGAGACTATGACACTAGGCAGTCCACAAGTGGCAATTGTTTCTTTTTGGGCAAAGCTTGTATTTCTTGGTTGAGCAAGAAACAATCTACAGTGGCTACCTCTTCATGTGAAGCTGAGTACAGGGCAGCTTTCACAGCGACAGTTGAATGTGTTTGGCTGCGTCGTTTATTTGCTGATCTTCATATTTCATTGGAGGGTCCTTCTCCAATTCTCACTGATAGTCAGAGTGCTATTGCAGTGGCAAAGAATCCTGTGTTTCATGCTCACACGAAGCACATTGAGGTTCACTATCACTACGTCAGAGAGAAGTTGCATGCAGGAAAGATCAGCATGATCTATGTGTCAATACATGACAATGTTGCAGACATTTTCACCAAAGCACTTCCACGTGAAAAGTTTGAGGCATTTCGCAGTGCCCTGAACTTATCTCCTTTTGGTGATTGATCATTTCCTTGTACATGACATTGGCACTGCAGGGGGGTGTTAGAATTATTGTTATAATTTTAGCAGTGACCAATGTAATGTAATAAGTAGGTTGGGGGCACTTTTCCCTCGCTTAGAGGTTTTTTCCCTTAACCACAGTTAGTTCACTAACTACGGTTAGTGAAGGATAAGGTTTTGTCACTTAGACAAAACCTATCACTCTATTCAGTTGTACCACACTCATCTAATTGCAACTATCGTTTAAAGCTCTCTTACTCTCCTGCTCTTGCTCTCACTTTGCTCTCTCCCCTTCCCACACAGCTTTCTCAGCTCTCTTTTACAGTTTACACAGCTAACACTCAGCTCCTTGCTGAGGGGTTCTGGAGGCTTGGACTGTGGAACCACCTCGAGATCGCGGACTCTTATCCTATGGCAGAGATGATCCTGCAGCTTGAAAAGGGGGTTTGATTGTTGTGGTTGGCTCCAGCACACGCCCTTTCTGGGGTTTTCAGTTCGCCTCCACAGGTAAGGAGCAGTGGACACCTTCTATGTTTGATGCCACGATGGGAGATCAAGTGTGTATCATGATGGATAAGTGGATGGACCCATAGGGGTTGGATTTATGGCTTATCTACGGTGCCTAAGCTCACTTTCAGCTTGGTTTTACCCCGTAGTGGCCGGGCGCATGTTTGGCGGTGATCCGCCTGCCACTAGAAGTGGAGATTGCTCACCCGCATTAAAGGACGCTTTAGCAATGTGCGGACCTGTGTAGGGTCAACATCCGCTTCATGTTGGAGTAAGCATAGAAGGTAGGCATTGAGCTTGTTGTGACCCTAGTTCGCTGTCACTCAGAAATGGACTACTTTCCCTCCAAACCCCCTTCAAAGTCACATAAATTGGGGGTTTTTGTGCAGGTTTCCGCTGTTGCTCATAGGCCAGCCTTGTTTCCTCTCTCCTCCTCTCCATGAGCTAGACGATGGTGAGTTGGAGCGTGCATGGACTTCATGATCGTGCACGCAGTCAACAATAATATCTACTACTTCGACAAGAAAGGTAGAGAGGAGTGGTAGGACAAACAATAGATTTTCTTTTGATCCAAGAGCACTTGTCTTCAGCAGCGGACATTGGACGTAGCCACCACCTTCTTTCGGGGAGGGGCCCAGAGGTTTGGTCTTATGTAATCGGCAAGAGTGGAAGGGTCTGCATCTCAGTCTCCAAGGCAATGGCCTAGGAGATCTTTGATCGGAGAGCTCATCACAAGTCGAGTAGTTTGAATGGGTCTTCGAGTGGGCAAGTCCAGAATAGGGATCTTTAACGTGTATGCACTTGCTTGTAGACAGTACCGCCCAGCTTTTTGGAGGCGGTTGACAAAGTGCCTTCCAAGCATTGACTCTAGGATTGTTGGAGGTGACTTTAACAACCTAGATTTTGGGGAGGACAAGTAGGGAGGTGCTTCTTTCTCTGAGATGCCTACGGCGGAGAGAAGCACTTGGGAGCAGTTCATTTTTGTCATTAGTGGTAGAAACTCTTGGAGGGAAGTGGAGGTCATGCGGCTGTTTTGTAGCCTCACTTTTCCTTTGGACAGAGGAGACATGTTGGAGTGCCGGGCACTACACAGGGGTGGCTCCACTGGCATCTCAGTAGGCACTGGGAAGAACCAAATTTCCTCAAGAATGCAAATGTGTGCAATGCATGGAGAATTTGAATACCGATTGGCTCTCCAATGGTGGAAGAGTGCCCTCATGAGAGTACTTGTTTCTCTTTTCGACCTACATGTAAGGTTGGAGAAAGATGACGGATGAATGCAAGGTGAATGGAGAATGCTACGTGAGATTCACAATGAAGGGTGATACTGTGACAACAAAAAATGATATTTTGTTTTGAAACCTGTGGGAGGATTTGTGGGCCCCGCAAGGTGACAAAAGCTAGCCATGGAGATGTTGGGGTAAAGGCACATTGCCACCCTTTAAAAGTTATGACCCCTATGACTGTCTTAAGACAGTCATAGGGTGAATCCCTAATCCTAATAAAACCTTTGAGTTTGTGGTGTGGCTCAACACATTTTTACACACCCACACTCTTGGTGTCTCTCTCTCCTATCGTTCCACTCCTCTCTTTCCCTCACAAGTGGTATCAGAGCCACTCTCTCCCTCTCACTCCGGTCTACCCCTCCCTCTACCCCTCCCTCTCCCCTCGGGCCTCGTGCCCTCAGCAGCGAGCAGGGCGCAGCCAGCGCGTGCAGCGCGCAGGAGCAGCTGCGCGAGCAGCTATAGCTGCAGCAGCAGCTAGCTGCTGCTAGCTGCTACCCGCCTACCGGCGGCCGCAGCCTACCAGGCGGGCGCAGCGCGCAGCACCGGCCGCGCGCAACCAGGCTGCACAGGCAGCTGGTCGCGATCGCGACCAGCCGCGACAGGTACAGCCAGCCGTACCGGCTGTACGGACACGTCCATGTACAGGCAGCCGTACCGGCTGTACCCTCAGCCAGAATTTCGACGATTTTTTTGGGGATCCGTACCCTGCGCAGGTACAGAAGGTACAGCAGGCACATATTTTTTTTGGGGAAGAAGGAAAAGAGTGAGAGCACTCTGCCCTTTTTTTGCGTGATACTTGCAAGTACACGCAGGTACAGAAGTACAACGAGGTTTTTTTTCTTGATGCATTCCTGGAATTTTTCAGTTCTAAAACTGTGTGTTTGAGGTACAGCAAGTACACTCGTGTCCCTCGTGCTTGAGGTGACTAGTGCCACAGTGTGTGGTGGTTGCACAGTTATTTTTCGGGAAGGTCAGATGCCTTGATTTTGCAGAGGGCTTTTATGCTTTTGCTGAGTGCAAATCTCAGTTTTCGGGTGACAATTTCATAGGGCTTTTGCCTGGAAGTGTATGCAGTGTATGCCTTGAGGCAGTGTGGAGCTAGGGTGCCCACATTGGTCTTGTTTTCCGCAGTGTATCAATGACATTTCTTTGCAGGTCACAATTTGTGTACGACACTTTGAAAATCTCAGTTGGGCCACGCTTGGCCAGGGCGCATCGAGTTTACTCGGTCCCTAACTGTCCATCGTTGACAGCGCTCAAAAGATCTTCTTTTCGGTGTTTGTACGTTGGGATCTGTGTTGCCACTGTGCACACAGGCAGTTTATGCATTACTTTGTCAGGTGAAAGTGCCAGGAGAGCGCTGTATTTTGTATGCTACCTCAGTGTTGAGGTGTTTTTCACTTGGTACAGGTGTCAAATCAAGGGGCTTTTGCCCAGAATTTGCTTGTGAGCACTTGAGTTACTGTTTGAGAACTTCAGATGCCTTTTATCCCCTTGGCAGAAGGGTGATTGTTTGGGATTTGTCCCATACTTTGTTGCAGGTTTTGTAACAGGCTGAGGTGTTTGGAGCCTTTTTCAGTGGACAAAACAGTGTATGACAAGTGGTTTATGCATATAAAATCAGTGCAATACCTCATCTGAGGTGGGAGAAGTGATCAGGACATCAGTGTTTTGTGTTTCGTCAGATGATGATGCACTTGTAAAGCACTTGTGGAACAGCTGCAGCATTCTGAAGTTACTGTTTTATGCCTATTTGAGCACGGTATAGTGTGTCAGAAGGTACAGTGACTGGAGGGAAAATTTTCTGTTTTGCTGCAGATTTTTTGAGAGTTAAAAAAAAAAAAAAAAACAGCACTATTGTGAGTGCTCCTGGCTCTTGATAGAGCAGGTTTTTTTGAGAAATCAGAATTTTATTTAGTCTTTTTTTTGACTTACAGGGAGTCAGGCACTTTCCTTGTCTGATATGGCATCAGGGGGAAGTGAATCCTCAATACTGAACATAAAGAAATTGGAAGGGGCACACAATTATGCATTATGGGCAGAACAGTGTTTGAATGTACTTCTGCTAAAGAAGATTTCTAAGCCCATAAGGGTGAAGGGTGTCAAGCCATCTGGGATGGCAGATGATGAGTGGGAGGAGCTTGATTTGTCCGCAAGGGCTGCTATCATGCTTACTCTCACTGATTCTCTTGTGTTCAATGTTCAGGCTGAAAAGACCTCTTATGGCCTATGGCAGAGGCTAGAAGAGCTGTATGCCCAAAATATTTCAGCCAGTAAGGTTTATTGGTTGAAGAAGCTTGTCGACCTTCGCATGAAGGAAGGTACAACTATGACCTCACACTTGAGTGAGTTCAATGCCATCTTTACACAGCTTATTGCACAGGGATTGAACCTTGATGAGGAGTTCAAGGCTACTTTCTTGTTGTGTACCCTCCCTGAGAGTTGGGACACTTTCAAGACCACTCTGTCAAATTCAAATGTCACTCTTATGTATGCTGATGTGGAGAGCTCTCTCCTTATGGAGGAGATGAGCAGGAAGAATAATATGGGCAGCAAGTCTTCCAATGCTTTGCAGGTACAGGAAAGAGGTAGGACTCAGCAGAAGGGGAGATCTGCTGGCAAGTCCAAATCCCGCAGTCAGTCCCATGGCAAAAAGGATATTGAATGCTTTTACTGTGGCAAGAAGGGACATGTGAAGTCTAAGTGCTTCAAGTTTCTACGGGATCAGAAAGCCAAGAAGGCTGAGACAAAGGATGCAGGCAGTGGAAGCAAAGGCAAAGGCAAGGCCAAGGCAGATGACTTGGATGCAGTGAATGTTGCAGTAGAGGACAGTGACAGTGACAGACATGATGTATTATGTTCTTCTGCTGTAATTGCACATACATTGGTTGTTGATGGCCATGACATGCACACCTGGCTCTTGGATTCAGGTGCTTCTTTTCATGTTACGCCTCATAGGGAGTGGTTTACTTCCTACACAGGTACTCATGGAGTTGTTCACCTTGGGAACAACTATGCATGTCTGATTACAGGGATTGGCAGTATACAGATAGTATTCCTTGATGGACGCATATTTATGCTTGATGGTATTCGCCATGTGCCGCAAATCAAGAAAAATCTGATTAGCACTGGCTTGTTGGATGACAGTGGTTACCACACCACATTTGGGGATTCCAAATGGGTGATTACTGATGGCCAGGTTGTAGTGGCTGAGGGTTATAAGAGTGATACCTTGTACCCTCTTTATGTTTCCAGTGCAGGTAATCATGTTGTTGCCATAACCGAGCTGCCAAAGGTTTCATTGTGGCATAGCCGGTTGGGACACATGTCCGTTAAAGGAATGCAAGAATTGTCACGTTTGGGTTATCTGCCGTCTCTTTCTTTTTCAGATTTGCCTACTTGTGATCATTGCATTTTTGGAAAGCATTCTATGACTCCTCATAAGAGGAGAACTCCCCAGAATAGAGCACCGCTTGATCTAGTGCACACTGATTTGTGTGAGATGCCACAGCTATCACTAGGGGGTGCAAAGTATTTCATTACTTTTATTGATGATGCCACACGCAAAGTGTGGGTTTATTTCTTGAAGCATAAGAGCGATGCCTTAGATGCTTTCAAGAAGTTTGTCGCTCAGGTTGAGAATCGGACAGGACGCAGGCTGAAATGCCTCAGATCCGATAATGGGGGTGAGTATGTGTCACATGCTTTTGTACAGTTATGCGAAGCTAAGGGCATTAAACAGGAACTCACAGCCCCTCATAATGCATCTTAAAATGGTGTGAGTGAGCGGATGAATCGAACTATTCAGGAGAAAGTTCGATGTATGTTGTCTTATGCTGCATTGCCCCATGGCTTTTGGGCAGAAGCCGTGCAAACAGCAGTTCACCTAATTAACAGGTCGCCGAACAAGGCTTTGGAGTTGAAAGTGCCAGAGGAGGTGTGGTCTGGCAAGCCACCTTCATATAAGCACTTACGTGTGTTTGGCTGCGAGTGCTTTGCTCATGTACGCAAAGAACTGCGCACCAAACTGGAGCCAAAGTCTTTCAGATGCATCTTCATGGGTTACGGTGACGAAGGTGAAATGGGGTACAGGTTATGGGATCCTGTCAAACGGAAGATTATACGCAGCAATGACGTCATCTTTAAAGAGAATAGTGTACACAAAGAACCTGTGCAATCTGTGGAATACAGGAGGGTTGTTTATGATGATGTCAGACAGCAAAGAATGCCCATTAATATGCAGCAGCAGGCTGCTGTAAATAACCCTGTTCAAGAGGGTATACAGGCTGAAAATCAGCCAGACAAATGTTTTGCCATGCAAGTGGGTTTACAAAGTCAAAGTAGATTCAAATGCTTTACCGAGGTATAAGGCCAGATTGGTTGCTAAGGGATTTAAGCAGGAGAAGGGCATTGACTTTGATGAGATCTTTTCCCCTGTAGTCAAGATGACTACTTTGAGAGCAGTGTTAGCTCTTGTTGCTCATGAGGACATGGATTTATGTCAGATGGATGTGAAGACTGCTTTTCTTCACGGAGATCTCCATGATGAGATCTACATGAGTAAGCCAGAGGGATATGCTGTTAAAGGGAAAGAGCAGCTTGTGTGTAAGCTCAAGAGGAGCTTGTATGGACTCAAGCAGGCGCCAAGAGAATGGTACAAGAAGTTTGATGCCTTCATGTAGTCCCAAGGGTATCATAGGTGTGAGACCGGTCACTGCTTGTACACCAAACGGGCAAAGGATGGCAGTTTGATGCTACTCATTCTATATGTGGATGACATGCTGATTGCCAGCAAATCTCAGCAGGAGATTAGTGCTTTGAAGAAGCAACTGCATAAGTCTTTTGACATGAAAGACTTGGGTGATGCAAACCATATTTGGTATGCGGATTATTCGTGACAGGTCCAAGGGACTTTTGTTTCTGTCACAGAAGGAGTACATTGACAAAGTACTGCAGAGGTTTAAAATGGAGGGGGGGAAGTCTATTAGTACCCCGTTGCCTCCATATTTAAAACTCAGCAGTAAGGACAGCCCCAGATCAGATGATGATAAGGTTGAGATGGCCAAGGTTCCCTATGCATCTGCAGTTGGTTCTTTGATGTATGCCATGGTTGCCACTCGTCCGGATATTGCTTTTGCAGTGGGAGTCATCAGCAGGTATATGGCAAATCCAGGCAAGCGGCACTGGGAAGCAGTGAAAGGCGTCTTGAGGTATCTCAAGGGTACCAAATACTTGTGCATATGCTATGGTAGGCAGGATGCATTGGTGTATGGTTTTACAGATTCAGACTATGCAGGGAATGCAGATAACCGGAAGTCTACTGGTTATATTTTCACATTTGCAGGAGGTGCTATATCATGGGTGTCTCGGTTGCAGAAATGCATTGCACTGTCAACCACTGAAGCTGAATATGTTGCAGCCACTGTGGCTTGCAAGGAAGCTTGCAAGGAAGCAATATGGCTTACTCGGCTGGTGGGAGATTTGGGCATTACAGGAGATATGCCAGTTTTGCATTGTGATAGTCAGAGTGCTATCATGTTGGCAAAGAATCCGGTCTTTCATAAGAAGACCAAGCACATAGATGTGAAATACCATTTCATCAGGGAGGTACTGGAAGACAAGCGGCTTGAGCTTGTGAAGGTGCATACTGATGATAATCCTGCAGATTTGCTCACTAAGAGCTTGCCTACAGAGCGGTTTGCACATTGTCGCCACATCATGGGATTAGGATGAGACCATTCTTATTTTATGGTCTTGTATACAGTAACTGTATATTGCTGTAATTTTTATTCTTTTCTCCCCTTTAGGCACATTGGCCTTTAGGTGGGAGGTTGTTGGGGTAAAGGCACATTGCCACCCTTTAAAAGTTATGACCCCATAGGGTGAATCCCTAATCCTAATAAAACCTTTGAGTTTGTGGTGTGGCTCAACACATTTTTACACACCCACACTCTTGGTGTCTCTCTCTCCTATCGTTCCACTCCTCTCTTTCCCTCACAGGAGACAAAGAACCAAGAAGTGTGACGGAGAAGTTGGTGGCGGGAGACGGCCTTTTCATTGCGGCTCGTCAATCTTTTGATGTCTACTACTTTATTTCATGTAATCATTTATGTGGATTTGACACTAATTAGACTAATTAGTGAAAATGATTGCAAATGTGATTATGAGTGGAGTGCATACCACGGGTATGAAATATAAATACCTTGGTATAGGGATATAATGGTTTGGGAGATATATTATTTGCTTTGTAATTGGGAAAATAGAAATGAGTCATGTATTTTGAGTGGGCCAGATGACTGCATGGCCTCCATAATGTACTAAAATAATATGGAGAGCACATGCCAAGCACATGGAGGCCATGTGGAGGAGTGTGGAAGAGTGTAAAGTCAAGAGGAATCCTTCTAGAATTCCAAGGTGGTATATGGAGGATGTTGACATATGGAAAAGAGAGTGTCCCTATGGGCTCTAAGGGGAAAGACTCTTGACTTTCTCAATTTTTAAAGAGTCATGAGGATCTTGTGATGGGACACTTGTCAAAATGTGCCCAAAAGGACATTTGATAGTGACCCATGTCCTTATGTCACCACGGGGTGAAGAAATTTACTGGCTGAAAATGTAATAAGGTGAAGGAGGGTGAGAATTGCTCTATAAAAGAGACCTCTCTCCTCCCTCTCTAGCATCTGGTTCTTCTCATTGTAGTTATGCCATCACTTGTATCTAGCTTTGCCTATCTCTTCCCTTCTCCCTAGAGCATTAGACTCTCACTTTGTATCCCTCTTCTTGCTTCTGATGTTTTGAATAAAGTTCATGCTTCTTTTTCCTCATGCTTCTTCCATCTCCTCTCTCCTCGCTCTAAAGCTTAGTGTACCCACATGAGTGAGTCATTTCTAGATCTGTTTTAAGGGTATTCTCTACTTCCCTGGGCGACCTCAATTTGCCATGTATCTTGGAAGCTACTTCTCTGCTGAAGGAGATCGTTGCCCTTTCCATAACTGCAATCGGGTATGGACAGTTTTGACAGTCTTCCGTAAAATGGTCATAACTTTCTACTCTGAGCTCCGTTTTGAATGAAACTTATATGAGAATCTTCGTCTTTTCAAGATCTATCTATTGATGTATTCAGATATTTGTTCCATTGTTGTCTGAGTGGTTGGGTCTGTTGTTTGGAGGAGTTTTGAGAACCTTTCGTAAAACCATCATAACTTTTTGTTCCAAGCTCCATTTTGAATGAAACTGATATCATAATCTTCGTCTTTTCGAGATCTATGTTTCGTCCCAACCGTCTCATTTAGTCAAATCAGCCCTATCAATTCACGCCTTTCACATCAGTTCACATTGTGTTGATTCAAAAGATGTTCTTCCAACAATGGCTCGCCCTTACTTTTGGGGCTGACCGATGAACTCAAATCAATGCTTCCGCTCAGCCTTTCTTATTTCCAATGCTAGAGTACAACCTCACCTTTGACGTCTATATCTTTGTTTTGATCTGAGAAGATAGAGAGTGAGTGTCTCTTTAAGCTTCATCTAATGCCCAAATCTCTTCTCTCTTCTTCAATTTGTGGGTTGAGACGTGACCAAAACCAAACCCCTAGTTTTGTGTCACAATACCCTTTCGTTAATGTCCCTTGAGATCACTCAAATTCCATCTTTCCATTTACACCTACCCTTAGCCTATGACCCATTCATCTACCATGCAATGCACCTTAATGCACCCTTTCCTTCCTATTGCCCCTAGGACCTCGACACGTGTGTACATCTTTATTAATAAAATAAGTGTCACGTGTCTAAATTTGATGCCGGTTGAAGCAATGGCTCTAGCTCGGCTAGTTCTACCTACTGAGATGATCCATCGTCATAACAAATCGGTCGGCGTCCATCATAAATACAAATACATGTTACATCATTGGCGTATAATATATAATAATATCTGATGTCTACTAATCATGAATTAGTGATTCTCTTGTCATGACACTCCGTTTTGCTTGAATGGACAGAAGTCCTCTTCTGAATCCTCTTTTGTCTCTTTCTCTTGTCACTTGTGTACGCTTTTCTTTTTTACTTCTGCATTTGCATCTCCTCTTCATAATCTGCAAATAGTCTTCTCTTGATAGCACACGAGGTCTTTTGAATCAGAACTTAAATCTTATCTCCAAGTTGTGGTTCCTCTTGATGCTGAATATTCGAAATGTAGAAGTACCACTGCAATGCCTTCAATATCTCTTCATGCTCAGAATCCTCTTCTGAATACGAAGCTGCTGAAAGCTTTTTATAATAACCTGCTCAATAAGCTGAAACATTTTCTCAACAAACTGGTCAGTATTAAAAAAATGATCTCTCACCCAAATGTTTCATTGAACTAGGTAGACCTTGGTTATAGATGATTTTGCGATGAAGAGCTTCTTAATCTATAGAGACTATAGATAATCAATCTCTTTTTCCAACTCTTCTATTTCAGCTCTATTCATCCTGTAAGACACTCTACATGGAGAAGAAAATTCTTTATTCTCTGTCCATATTCTACAATGAATACGCCTACTCGCTATTCAGTTCACACATCCATACATCAGTGTTGGCTGAATGGATAGCATTTACTCTTGGCTCTATGTTCACCCTAGAGTCCCAGGACGAGAAGGTAGAAGCCTCACCCTCTTGCTTGGATGCTTTGCCTTTCCATTTTAAAGAAATGGTTTTGGCAATTTTGGCTAATAGAGTAGGACATTTATGCCATGGATCTTATGTTTCTTACATCCGAAACATTTACCCTCCTTAATTAGCTTTTTCTTCTCATTGTCAGTCATGGAAGAAAATGGTATCCATCCAGGATATGATTGGCTGTTAACATTTTGTACAATAGCTTTCTCCTTTCCTTTGTTGAAGGGTTTACGAGGATTCAGTCAATTTAGTGAGGTCTTTCAGGGTGGTTGGATTGAACATTTCAACCTCATACCTCACTTTTGGGCTTAGGGCTGCTAAATACTTTTTCCTTCTATTATCCTCACTCTTCTTAGGTAACTCTAAAGAGAGTTTCCAGTGTTACTCTCATTATCGAATTGCTTGAATCTTTTCCAAGGGAAGGTCAATTCTTCTTCATGCCTCGGAGGCATGAAAGTGGCCTTAAGCTGCTCTACAAACTTGGAACATTGAAGAATAGGCTCTTTTCCTGTTTGTGATAAGGACCACCACATCAATGCATCCTTCTGTAGATGCATTGTGGCAAGAGCAAGCTTCTTGTGATCAGCCTTATCTTGATGGGCAAAATATAGCTCAATATGGCTAATCCAAGTAAGGATTTTATTTGCCTCTCTTGCTTCATCATACTTTGGGAATTCCATTCTCTCTTGAGGTTGAAATTTGGCTCTCTTCGAGGGGGTACCTAAATCTTCATCCCCAAAATTCAACCCTCTCTTAGACCCAAATTTTGTCATAATGGACTGTTCAATCATATGGCTAAGCTGAGAAACTAGCTTATCAATGGGAGACTCCTCTCTTCCTCTTGCACTTGGATTATAATCCATGTGTATGGGATTTTGAGTTAAAGGCGTAAACTTAGTGCCTTGCTTTTTGGATGGACTCATTTCTCCCTTCATTTCTAAACGAAAACTCCATATCAAGAGCTTCTTCAAGGAGAGATGAAGTTAATTCTATACGTGGGTTATCATACTCAATATGTGTGTAACTTCATCTACATTATCTTCTTCAAGAGGCGGTGATGGTGTTCTCTCCCTACCTCCTTCTGGTAGTGGAGGAAAAAGGACAAGTTCATTATCAAATCTCCCTTCCCCTTCCATTCTTACCTTTTAGTAATACAAGAGAGAAAATGACTTGCTGTAATTTCAGAAAAGGGGTTTATTTTACAGCAAAGGTCAAGTGTTGTAGAGTTGGTGGTACTTATCTGACTCCCGCTTTGCTAGTGTCGAAAAACCACTTGAATTAAGCTCTTCTTCCTTCTCTTTTGGGCATTTCTTCTTGTATTTCTGCCGTAAACTGGTACACTCCGTTTGGGCTACTTGTTTTGAGCGGATTGGTACTCTAGATACCATTATAGGGGTACTTGGTGGGTGGATCACACCCTTAAAATCTTGTTCTGATCCGACTTTTCATTGGGAAAAATGGGGGGGTCTCTTTTCCTCACGGTGTGAGGGTTTTAAGGGTCTATTCGCACCTGGGGGGAGTCACCCCGTTAGGACATCCCGTTTCCGTCCAAAGACCAAAATTTTCAGAGGGAAGCCTTACCTCAAGGACTCCAAAATCCAGGATTTGTAGGAATAAGAAAATATCTTCCTTCAAAACTCGGCCTTTGCAGACGGTCTTCAGTCAAGGGCTTCATATGATATCGGGCTACGCATAAGGGCCGACTAAGATACTATTTTTGCGCACAGATCTGTAGGCCTCCACGTCCTTGTCTGTGCAGGGGTGTCCTGCGCCCTTTCTTTCGTCCGGCTCTTCTTGTGCATGGCCTTTGTGCGGCACTCTTCCGCTGTGTCTGCAGTCTTTTCCTATGCATCGCCTCCTTGTGCGGCTCCCTTCCATGCAGTCTTCTCATATGGTCGTGCTTGCTACCCGTGCCTCCATCCCGCACACTCTTTTATTGTCTCAATCATGGATTGTCCTGCTTTGATACCAAATGTGAAGAACCGAATTCCTCGAGAATGCAAATGTGTGCAATGCAGAATTTGAATGCCAATTGGCCCTCCAATGGGGGAAGAGTGCCCTCGTGAGAGTACTTGTTTCTCTTTTCGACCTACATGTAAGGTTGGAGAGAGATGGCGGATGAATGCAAGGTGAATGGAGAATGCTAGGTGAGATTCACAATGAAGGGTGATACCCTTTCATTAATGTCCCTTGAGATCACTCAAGTTTCATCTTCCCATTTACACCTACTCTTAGCCTATGACCCATGCATCTACCATTCAATGCACCTTAATGCACCCTTCCCTTCCTATTGCCCCTAGGACCCAGACACATGTTTGCACATCCTTATTAATAAAATAAGTGTCGTCTTAGCGGATATGCAAATTTTACCTTGTGAAGTTTTCGTCCAAGTTGCGTCTTGTTGTTATTGCGGAAATTCTTTCTATCTTAAATGATGCATTCCCTATCAGCTAGATTTAGATGCTCGTTTGGGAGAGACTAAAATGAAATAGTTTAGACTTCACAAGCAATTGTAGCTTGAATGAAGAGATTTGGACTACTTTTTGATTAGCCTTCTTCGTCATGGCTGAGTTTGCCCTTTACTTCCGGAGTGCCGACAGATACTCCGTACAAAGACTTTGTATAAATGGATGCTCAAAGTATGTGTGGGTGTGTGGATTTGTAGGTGTGAGAGCATATTTTGATACTATGGTCTACACCCATTGTTGGGTGCTGATGACGTCAGTGGGGATGTCATAGTAGCTAGTCCCTGCTATGCATGATGGAGTTTATGATTTTCAACCTTATGAGTGACTATCGTGAGATTGAAACTGCACTATGTTGTGTTTTTAGAGGATGAGTTTGGGAATGTTCCTGGATTCATCTAGGTATATAAGTGTCACATGTCCAAATTTGATGCCGTTTGAAGCAATGGCTCCAGCTCGACTAGTTCTATCTAGTGAGATGATCCACCGCCATAACAAATCGGTCGGTGTCCATCATAAATACAAATTTATGTTACACCATTGGCGTATAATATATAAAAATGTTCTTATGTCTACTAATCACGGATTAGTGATTTCTCTTGTCATGACAGGCACTATGTTGTTGAATCACTCCCCTATCGTTCTTCCCCTAGAGCAGCCCACCTTGGACTTTCCTAAAAGGAGGTCCACATCGATGATCTACTCCAGGAGGCGAATTTACAACAAGCAATAGCTGAGATCTAGCGATAGCCAGAGGGAGGGCCCATAACTGGTTGGGCTTCTTGGGTAGCAAATGCGATTTATCGGAGCATTAGGAGCTACATTCTCAGGCCCCTAGATGAAGGCATGCTCTTCAAGAGTTGGAGAGAGCATTGTGATCAAAGAGCAAGATCTAGGCTCCTAGTGGCTCAGTGACTGCTATGAGCGTGCAAGCTGGACTTGCAAGCCACCGAGGTTTGTTGAGCCGAGTTCTTGTACCATTCCTCCCAAATCAAATGGACGCTACCGGGGGACAGGATGACTAGACAGTTCTTTCACACCATTGTACCACGGTCAGCAGGGACACAACTGTAGCAGTTGCAGGATGAGCAGAGGCAGATGCACATGGATCTTCATGAGATTCTTGGCCACAGAGGTTCGTCGAGCCGAGTTCTCAAACCATTCCTCCCAGACCAAATGGATGCAGTAGGGGGATAGGATGACCAGACAGCTCTTTCAGACCACTGTATCACAGTTGGCAGGGACACAACTACAACGGTTGTAGGATGTACAAGGGCAGATGTAGGAGATTCTTGAGTTGACCACTGGCAGTTGTTTTAGTCTGAGGAGGAGTTGACCACGACTCTTGTAGCCCAAGAGGCAGTTTGGGAGTAGGTGCCGTTAGTAGTCCCACCAAGCTTGATTAGACGGCTAGGTTTGAGTAGACTCTGTTCATGGATGAAGAGCTCTGGGAGGCCCTCATGGCCCTCCTTCCTCAGAAGTGCCTTGGGGAGGATGGCCTGACCTCAAGTTTCTTTTGGTGTTTTTGGGAGCATATTCTCATTGGCTTGCCAGGGGATTTTTGACTCATGTTCACTTTTGGAGTCTTTGAGTTGAGGCCAGATTTGCCTAATCTCGAAGGGGGGAGATAGATCTGACATTGTTAGTGGAGAACGATCACTCTACTGGATACTGCTTACAAGATCTTGGCCAAGGTCTTGAGCTTGCAGTTGAGGCCCCATTTGCTTGATATCATTCATGACATGCAGATAGGTTTTGTTCATAGTATCCTAGACAACATCTTGGGAGGCATTGGATTGGGCCAGGGAGGAGTCGCAGCCCCTTGCTTGGATTTTGAGGTGTATGACAGAGTGGAGTGGTCCTTCTGGGAGGGCAAAGATTGGGCTTCTCGAAGAGGTGGATCAAAGGGATTTTTATGTAGGGAGCTTCAGTGAGGTGATCATTGGGGGGCACATGGGCGAGGCCTTTCTCTTTCTCACTCAGTTCGACAGGGTTGCCCCCTCGCCCCTGTTAGAAACATGAGAAGTAGAAGTAGAAGTAGAAATTATTATCGTCCACGGGGGGCCGAAAACAACCCATGGGACCCGAACGGTGTACAAGAAAAGTCTCCTCCGGTGTGGAGGGGTCAAGATTTTTCAAGTTCTTGACGGTACAAAAAGAGGCGGGTAACAAAAGATCCTAATGCTGCCGGCGAGGTAGTGGAAAGGACTGATGTTAACTGTGTGGAGTCTCCCAGTAACTTCCGGTAGTCCTCCCTAATGTGTGCATAACTGGGACACTGCAGAGCTATATGTGCCTCTGTCTCCACTGTTTGAGAGTCACAAAATCTGCATATTCTGGCATGTCGCGGAAGATTCAACCGCACTCCCTTCTCAATTGCAAGCATGTGAGATCTAGTCCGGAATCTAGCAATATTTCTGCGATAGAGCAAGGGGATGGAAGTGCTGATGTATGCCTGAGTAGGGGCCTCTTTTGTCATATATGTGGACCAACATGTGGGGTTGATGTGATCTTGGTAATACTCCAGCTTCACCCTCTTCTTTGTTGTTAGCCATTAAGTCTGTAGAGTGCTCAGTAGGGACATCTGAAACTCTTGAATATCAATTCTTGCGGGTGGCATAGTCAGGTATGAGTCTACATTCCATCTGCTGAACCACTTCCTTATATCTGTCCCCCATCCTGTGCAAATGATCTTGCTCTTATGGTTCTTTTGAAGTTTCATGCTGGCCATCCATGCCCTGTGAGGTAATCTATCTGTTTGCATTTGTTGTACCTCCACTAAGTATTGCAGTACTCTAACCAAAGCATGGAACTCGATAGGTCTCCTGCCTGTTTCTAATAGTAGCACCGAGTATGGAGTAGTTACCTTTACACCTAAGTGGCGGCGTAAGAAAGCCTTCTGCATTTTTTCGATCTCATTCCATATTGATGGGGGAATGCTGCCTCCCCATACTTCCACTCCATAGAGTACTGTTTGAACCACATATGCATCAAACAAAATGTTCCGAATCTTCCAATTACGAGTGTCGGTGTGCCTGCAGTCATTTTCAAAGTGATAGTATTTGCCCCAGCCTGTGTCTAGTCTTCTTTGGATACATTGCCACCATCTATGATCTGCTGGAATATCAATTCCTAGGTATTTAAAAGTATTGACATATTCGAGGGGCTGTCCATCGAATATAATGTCTGGGGGATGTAAAGGCTGAATGGTGCACACTGCCATCATTTTGGTTTTGTTGACATTTACCTGCAGCCCGCTCTCTAGACAAAAGGTCTTCAATATCTGTAATAGTTTGTGCATGTGGTCGGGATCATATGCAAAAAGAACTATATCATCTGCATATAGCAGTAACAATATTACCCACACTCCTATTTTGGGGCCTTGTATGTCTTCTGTTGACATAGCTTCTTTTACAAGTTCTTCTAGCCTGTCAATGCATATCCCAAATAAAGTGGGTGAGAGTGGGCAGCCTTGCTTGACTCCCATGTTGCTTTGAAATGCAGTCGATAGTCCCTGAGATTGCTTCAATCGGTATAGAACTTTTTCATATATCCGGGAGATGCCCACTTTGAGTGTCAGAGGGACCTCTAGGATGTGCATTCTATCCCATAAACCTCCTCATGGTACTGTATCAAATGCTTTTCTGAAATCAACAAAGCAACAGAGTAGAGTGTTTCCGTGTAATCTGCTTTCATCCATGAGGACCCTCAGTGTAACGAGGTGGTCTGCAGTTCTGTGTTCTTTGCGGAAGCCTGCTTGCCCAATAGCCCTTTTCTTGGCTTCTTCTGCCCAGCTGCTGATTTTTGCTTCAAGTATTGTACTAAAAAGTTTGGCTGGGGTGGAGCTGACCATTATAGTTCAATAATTGGTAACTGAATTTTTGTCGCCTCCCTTGAAAAGGGGCTGAACCCAATTTTCCTGCCAATCCAGCGGGAAACCATGTTGTAAAGCGTGTGTTAACACCTGTGATAGCCACTCTCTTGCTTTGTCTCTTGTCCATTTTAGAAATTCAGCGCACATAGACATGTGGTCAGATGCTTTTCCATTGGCCATCTTTTTCAGCCCTGTTTCTATGTCTTCAAATGCAAAAGGATTGGGAGAAGCAAGTGGTATCTCTTCAGTCCCCATTTCTGTCGCATTGACATGATTGTAGAGTTTAATGACGTTTTCCATCATATCTTCATCTGATATATTCCCCATGATCTTTTTCTTCGGACTCTTGACATGCCTCCAACCTTTCTTGGGATTTTTAATGAATGTAAGTAAATCAGATTTTTCCTTTTCTAGAATGTAATGCCTCTTCTTTTTCCGTGCGAGAGCATTATATTGTTTCTCCTTCTGTCTGTACACGTCTGTGTTTGGAATGTGTTTCAATGCTTTGCGCATTTGCTTGCACTCTTCATCGTACCATTTCTTACATGGTAGACCTTTGACCAATTTCTGTCTTGCTTGGGGGGCTACTCCAAACACCTTTGTGGCGGTGTCCAAGATAGCCTCTTTGAGGGCTCCCCATGTGGGTGCAACTGCCATTGCATTCAGCTTTGCATCCAGTGTGATGGCATATTCTTTCTATTTCTCTTGATCCACCCGGAAGCCTCCTGGATGTGTTGTAATTTTGTGTGTGGATTTCAGCCTGCACACTAAGGGTGAGCCACAGGGAGAGATGGTCTGACTCTGGCTGTTTTGCTCCTATTTTGAGGCTCTGAATGTCAGGTAATGCATGTACATGTGCCAAAGCATAATCTAATACACTGTGCCCTCCACTAGCTGAAAAGCATGTAGTCCCGTTGGTCCCGGGAAATAGTTGCATTCCATTTAGTATTGGCATATGTAGACCATTCATCATGCTTCTGAGTGCTCTGCCTTGTGCATTAATGGTGTTATCGTCTGAGATCCTGTACCATCTGTCATCCACTTCGATTGCATCCTCTTTATCCATTTCATCGTGCATGATCGACTGAAATTGCATTTGTCCAGTTCTTGCATTGAGATCACCCAGTATTATAACTTTACCTACTTCCTTCAACTCAGCAATGTCTAGGCATAAGGCTGCAAATGCATCACTGGTGTCTATTCCATTCCTGCCGTAAAAGGGAGAGTCATGATGTGGTATATAGCAACCTGCAATGAAGAGAGGGCATGCACCTTTGACTTTCAGCCATATAAACCTCTTGTATTTGTCGGCTCTGTAGAAACTGATCTTTTCTGCCAAATGTTCCTGATACATGCATGCTACACCACCTTGACCTCTTTTCCCTATCTGTTTCTCATACACGGTATGCACCACGTATCCTGGTACGTTTGGAATCCTGCAAATTTCGCTCTCCCATGTTTCTCCAAGGAAAATGATGTCTGCATCTTGTATGAAAGCATTGATACTAATTCCCTTGTTCCAGGGGAATCCTCTTCAATTCCAAAACATTACTTGTAAGGACTTGTGAATCCCATGGGTCTCGCATCCCTATTTGATAGTCTCCTCCATTGGAGGGATTTTCCCCTGTCGCTTGAGCCTCTCATTGTATTGCTTCCTTCTTATTTCTTGCTGTTTTGGGGTGCGGTCCTCACTGACATAGAAAGGGGAGCCCTTGAGGTATACTCTACTGCTGTCCAAAATGATGTCATGTTTTGTTGTGTCCATCACTGTGCATACAATGGCTCTTTTGCCAGTCGTACCTTCTTCTATTCTACCCACACGATGTGCTCCATACACTGCGACATCTGACATCGCGAAGTGCTCTGCAAAGAACTCTGTCACCTCTTTTGCTAGGCTGAGGGGACTCTTCTTTTCCACCTCTGGAATTCCTCGTATGATAAGGTTACGGGATCGTCTTTCTTTTTCTTTTTGTTCTTGTAGGTCTTCCTGTGTAGCAGTGTTGTTACGGGCTGGAGGAATTTGGGCTTGTTGAACTTGTTTATGCTCGTTTGCATTTCCACCGGGGGTGAGCTTTGAGGCAACTTCTACCCACTTTTTGGGTTCCTCTAGAGTGAATCTTTCCTTGTTCCCCTGTTCTTGGGCTTGTTTAAGTTCATGTACCTGTTTGCAGCCTGTTTCCACTTTGGTTTCTAGCACCGTCACTCTGTTTTGCAATTGCATCATAGTCTTGTGGAGTTGGAGATTTTTTGCTTGGAGTTCCACCAACATGTTAATGAGCATGTCAATTTTCTTGCTGTTTTTGGTGCAGTAAACCTTCGAGAACGGAGTGGCAAGATCTAGTTTCTTGCTCAGTTTGAAAGGGGTCTGAAAAGTCCCCATCTCTGCCTTGAGGCCTGTCAGATTGCTCGTCTTCCTACAGGACCTTGCTGGACGAGCTGGAAGGCGGACGGCCTGTTCTTGGTGTACTGAGCAATACCCGTGACCCCTTTCGAGGTGCAAGGGAGTCGAGGAAGGCAGGTCGGCGAGGTACCGGAGAAGCTACGGGAGGACGGAGAGGCTACGGGAAGGGGGGGGCGGAGAGGCTACGGGAGGACGGAGAGGCTACGAGAGAGAGAGAGGCTACGGGAGGGGGGGCGGAGGGGCTACGGGAGGACGGAGAGGCTACGGGAAGGGGGGGCGGAGAGGCTACGGGAGGAGAGAGAGAGAGAGAGAGAGGGTGTGAAGAAATAATGCTCGAATGAAGACATGAAGAAGGCTTTCATTCATTCATCAAGTGTATCATGACAAGTGAAGTACAAGCCTTATATAGGCTACTCACTCACACACTAGCACCTGCTAGTTTGGGCAGTTCTTGCGGACAGGGGTGCCTCTTAAGATTTGTTTTTTTTGGGGAATCCCTTGGGTCCTTTCGTCATAGCTTCTACAGGGTGGGGCCAGGAGGCATCTTGCAGGTTGAGACAGACACTGAACACACCCTTTTGGCACCAGGTTCTGCCCATTTGTTTGGAGCAAGCATTAATACATGATCTACTGTTCTACCCTACTGTTGCGCTGTTCAAGGAATTAAGTCTGTCTATCTTTTTACATTCAATTCTGTACACATTAAGTAAAGGAGCGAGTTTTGGATTAGCACTGTGTGATTTATGGGCAAACATTTTCATAATCTTCTGCTGCAGGGCGTGTGGGCTGTAGCAAGCAACCTCCACCTCTGTTTTCTAACAGTACCTCCCTGCTCCCGATCTGCCCTGTTCTGCTGACCGGTTGCCAACCAGCCTCTGTGGGCCATGTCCAGCAGCTGACTTGCTGCTCCTGTACCAGCCTATAAATAGGCCTTTTGCAGGCAGCCTATTGCTGGGATCTCCCAGCCTTTCCGCCTATACAATGGGCTCATTACTTGCCCTAAACCAGGGCCTACTGCCAGCCATATGTGCTGGCCAGGGTGGCCCATGTGGCTGCCCTAGAATAAACCTAAAAACAGTCTGTTGCTTCTGCACTCTTGGCAGCCTGTACGCAGCCCATGTGGCAGCTCCTCTAGTCCCTCTCCATGTGCCCATGTGGCACCATGCTCACCCATATTGCTAGAGGTGTCAAGCCCCTTTGTCCTCCACATTTGGGCGTCATAGGTGGGGCATCGACCCTAACACTCCAATAGATTTTGTCTATATTGTCTCTTCTCTCTCATGTGTGAACTATTCTTGGTTAAAGGTTGCTTCTGCTGTTATGTATAACATGCATGGGGGAATCTCTCCCATGGTGTCAGTCTTCAGAGCAAAGTGAGTTTTGTTGAAAAGACAACAGATCAGTCTGCCCACAGCTCACGCTTCTCCATGCATTTGAAGGAGATTTCCATCAGTTGAGCTGAGTATTCAGCCTAGATTTAGGTGCTCGTTTGGGAGAGACTAAAATGAAATCGTTTAGAATTCACAAGCAGTTGTAGCTTGAATGAAGAGATTTGGACTACTTTTTGATTAGCCTTCTCCTTTAGTGCTAGCCTTCGTCATGGCTGAGTTTGCCCTTCACCTCCGGAGTGCCGACAGAAACTCAGTACAAAGACTTTGTATAAATGGATGCTCAAGTATGTGTGGGTGTGTGGATTTGTATGTGTCAGAGTGTATTTTTATACTATGGTCTACACCCACTGTAGGGCGCTGATGACAGGATGTCATAGTAGCTAGTCTCTGCTATGCTTGATGGAGTTTATGGTTTTCAATCTTACGAGTGACTATCGTGAGATTGAAACTGCATTATGTTGTGTTTCTAGAGGATGAGTTTGGGAATGTCCCTGGATTCATCTACGTATATTCAGCCAAGAAGAACCTCGATTCAAAACGGCCTAATTCTTGCCCACAGAGAGGACAGCCGGGCCCCTTGAGATCTAGTAGTCTAGGAGGAGGACCTGCATCAAAGAAAGACAGCATGCCCTATGGTTCTTTGTAATAAATGTGTGTTATATGAGACTCAATGGTCCTAATGAGAATTTTAACTTTTAAGGTTCAACTTGTCACTTGATTGCATATTGAGAGTTACATGGTTGATATCCATCTAAGATACCAGACTGCTAAAGAAATGAAGAAGATATCAGACTGTTTGTTCTCTTTTATCAATCTATAAATTTAGAAAAGCAGTATATTCTTATTCTTGATTCATAATTGTCTCTATTTTAGTAGGAGTGTTGTTGCATGTGCATGTTTTACAAGTGTCTCCTTTGTCATGATCATTGCGTGATCTTATGCTCTTGTAACACTAGCTGCCTTATTCTATACACAGTTTTGTGTGGTAACTTTAAGGGCTACTATCAACAGGTGTTGTTTATTTATAAGGGGAAAGGGCAAATAAACACTTTTGGCTGTGTTCTTGTTTCTTTTCTTGCATGGATTGGCATACTTAAAGCTCTGTAAGAAGCTTGCATTTTTATCAGGTTGCTTATTCGACTTCTTGCAGTGTACTCGCGGATTGTTAAAATGAGTTACATTGGCAAGCATGGAGTGGAGACATTACAAAAATATAAATACAGTGGTGTAGACCATTCATACATGGCAAAATATGTGTTTCAGCCCTTTTGGAGCCGCTTTGTTCTAATTTTCCCACTGTGGATGCCGTAAGTTCTAACTTCTAAGTTTCTTGTATATGCTCTGAGGTAATTCAGATTATGAGATGAGTAAAACAAGTTGTTTCTTTAATTTGATTGTGTACTGGACCAACTTGTGTAATGTGGCCATTGTTTTACTTGCCTCACAAAAATACAAATGTAGTGGGTGTGGATCCTTACACATTGCTAAATATGCGTTCAGCCGCTTTCTTTAATTTATGCTTTGTGGATGCTGCAAGTTCTAACTTCTATGGTGCTCGGTAGTAATGAGGAGTACAAGACAAGCATATATGTTCAATTTGATCTATTTTGTATATATTGTGGGAACCTACTTACCATGATGGTGAACTAGGTTTTTCGGATAGGTGTATAATATGGAGATGAAGGTGAGACAACACACCTCTTGTCAAGGAGGAGTGGACCTTATTAAAATTAGGAGCTACAACCTAGAAGAGCTTTACAACCTCAAAGTATTCATCTTTGGATGTCACTCTAGTCTTAGGCTTCTCAAGTATCCTTTGTGTCTTTATTCTCCCTCCCCCACCCTTCTCCTTGTCGCTCTCTTGCTAGTGAGAGTCTGCTCCATCCTGCCCTTTGTTAGAAATAGAGGTCTAGAAACTTGAACTTCCATGCAGTCGATAGATCTAGAAGACTGTTTCCAAACACCTATGAATGCAGAATGAATCTTGAACCTACAAACTGTAAATAAACAGAGACACAGCAGCACATGTACTTCCAAAGCTTCAGAATACAAACTACAAGAGTGAACTACAAACTGTAAATAAACAGAGACACAGCAGCATATGTTCTTCCAAGTAAGCTTCAGAATACGAACTACAAGAGTGAAAAAATCACTTTAGGATAGAGCCACGAACATGCTGCAGATGTCTGGGCAAAGGAAAACAGTAAGACCTCAATGTGTTTGTTTGTGCTTGAAACACAGGGTACTTGGCAATAGCTATGTAATTCTGGTTGTCGCACAAAATCACAGGTGCACCCTCCTAAAAGTATATGTATCCACCTGAGTTACAATGTCTCCCAAGCTGCAGTACGGGCAGCCTTATACATCGCCTCCGTTGAAGAAAGGTCAATTGTTGGCTGTGTCTCGCTAGGCCATGGCATGGCACCTGATGCAAGCATGAAACAATAGCTTGATGTTGAGCGTCTGATGTCCCAATCACCTGCCCAATCAGAGGTATTGCACAAGGACGTGAGTTTCAAATTTTTAGGAATTTACGGCGACTGATTTGGCCTCAAACTGATTAAATCTGTAAAGGACACTTCAGTGCAATTAATTAGGCAAAGGATCTGAGGGTTAGAGAGGGGTTAAAATCCAATGACTTGCAAGGCAAGCAAAGGCAGCTATTCTTGGCTCAAGTGGATTCTCAGATCGGAATCTCGTTATTCTTGCTTCCCAGCTGTCCAGACACGAGCCAGTTTTGTCAGATCTGCATCACCCAAGAGCCCTGCTAGGTCTAGGACAGCAAAAGTGCACTTGCCAGAGGGTGCTATAGGAAACCGCAATTTATCAGGGCTGTTCCGGGAGCTGGTTTCTCAAATCGTGATTCATTTGGGTGCTGCCAGGGCATGCGTTTCCAGTTTGCGCACTGATTCAGGCTGTTTTCCGCTTCCAAACAGGGCGATTCACTATGGGTGTTCACAAGGCTGTTCCAGCCAATTTCGCAATTTGCAGGAGCTCCCCAGCCTGTTTTAGTTTTCCACTGACCTGGGCTGTTGCGGTGATCTCCAGCACTCTGCTTCTAGGTTTCCTCATCTACCAGGCCATCCAGGTGCTTTCAGGGTTGGTGAATTTCTCCAGGAGGCTTCCAAACTTGGCGATTCTCTTCCAACAGGTTTTCCAAGGTTGCTTTTGCTGATTTACACCTGCCAGGGTGCCATAGATCTTGCTAGGGAATTTCGTTTTTCCATGCTTGCTGCTTTTCCAGGGTTTCCTGAGCTTTCCAGTCGGTTGATTGCTTTCCGGGAGCTTTCTTACTGCCCTAGAACCTTCAGATCCTTTCACTTTTTTAGTTGGCCTTTCTGATTGCCAGGAACAGCCAAGTATGGTTGTGTTGGTGGCTTTTGTCTTGCTAGGACTCCCTTGACGGGTATTCAAAGCTACCAAGACAAATTGCGCTGATTCTATCCTTCCAGGACTCCCCTAGTGGGTATCAGAGCTGCTAGGTTAGAACCCTCAGCCAGATTTGGAAGAAGGGCTGCTGTAGAATGTTGCACTGGACTGGGATGCTTTTTCTGTGATTGCATAGCAGGACGGAAGAGCTTGTGAAGGGATTATACAGTTGGCTGTTTGTGGGCTGATGCACTGCAGTGCTTTCTTATATTCGAATGCCTTATGAATAAAAGATAAAGAAATGCTGAAAGGGGTGCTAAGTTTAGGGCCAATCTGGTGTTTGTTGCAAGACAAGAGCAATCTAGCTCTCGGGTGTTGTGTTCTAAGTTGATGGTAGCCTTCACAACCACAGTCAGAACCACAGTCGAGTGTATATGGCTGATGCATTTGTTGGCAGATCTTCATGCATCATTCGAGAAGCCTACTACAATTCTCACTGACATTGCTGTGGCGCAAAATCTTGTGTTTCATGCTCGTACAAAATACATTGAAATTCATTATCACTATGCCAGGGAGCGGCTACATGCACAGGATATCAGCTTAGTCTTTTGCGCTACACAACAGAATGTGGCAGATCTATTCACGAAAGTATGACCTTGTCCAAAGTTTGAGGCTTTTTGCCAGTAGTCATCCAGCAGAATGTGGCGAGTCTATTCACCAAAGCATTACCTCGTCCGTTTGGTAATTGATACCTTGTACATTGTGACATTGTCATTGCAAGCGGGTGTTAGAAATATTAGTATGTCCTAAGGCAGTGGCCTATGTTATGTAATAAGGAGCTAGTGGCACTTTTTGCCTTTATTAAGATTTTTAATCCCTAACCTCAGTTAGAGGTTGAGTTTGTGAGGGAGTTAGTTATCGCACATGTTTTGATTGCAATTAGTGTCCATCCTAGGGTTTTATCTCTATGACTACCCTTTAGCTTCAGCTCCATTCTCTCACGTTATCTCGCTTCCATTTCCAACAGAGAACTCAGTGTGTTGTTCCGTCAGTCCTTAGCAATTTTAGAGGACATCATGCAATCGATATTTTATGAAGCCTATTAGAGTGCCATACCACCCACATGAGCATTCACTTATCTGCAGTTCATAGTGGTAGCGTGATTGGATCGGCCATGGTAGTTTGGCTTTTAGCAGTCGAGGTAGTACTGGTTCTCATGAGTCTATATCGAGTTGCATTGTAACCACAACTAAGCATTTGTTCCTCAACTTTTTGGAGAATTGCCTTTTCAGTTCTAGTGCCAGATAAGCATTCCCTAGTTCTTTGGTAGGACAGTCAAGTTTTGAGCCGCAGTTAGTGGTCATCATGATCACATTAGCTGGGCAGATTCATTCCGTGCCTTAGCTTCCATTGCCATCCATAATTTAAGCAAATGCAATGTCAGATGCACCCTTGCAGTGGGTGCATTGTGACACACTAAGCTCATCATCAAGTGCATTATTTATAACCGTTTTTCAAAATTAGGATATTTTGTTGTATGCCATTGCCCCATTGTGAGCCCTAGTCCAAGGACGAGTCAAGCCTAGCTACGTAGGTCCATTCCGTCCTCAAGGTCAGTCCAAGCTAGGTCTAAGTGTAGGTTAGTAGGCAAGCTACTTCTGTTCCCTCGATCACTACCGCTTCCATTACCACTCCTACTACTACTATTCCAAATTTTGGAGAAGCAAGGAAGCTTAATGGGCCCATCTTGAAGGTCAAGCTTCGTAGCAATCTTGTGGCTAGGAAGCTTTTGAACATTACAACGGGAGTAGATGCAAAGGCCTAGGCTTAAGGAAGGATTACGATGGCGGACGAGCTTGAAGCATGGGAGGACAAGGATGCCCAACATTTGCATTGATTATAGGGACAATGGTGGATTACCGTCTTTTCACATATTTAGACAGCTGATACGTTTGGTGAAGTGTGGACGGCTCTAAAGGAGTTGTACGGTATAGACAGCATGTCAAGAATCCTAGCTCTTTAGCATCAGCTGTTCAACATGAACATGGAAGAAGGGGATCAAGTACATGGCCACCTCATGAAGTTGAAGGTGGTGAGAGATCAATTGGCATCACTTGGTGACAAAGTGGAGTGAAGCCAGCTAGCACTGCTAGTGCTTGGGATGCTTTCGAGGAGTTTCAAGAGCTTCATGACTATTGTGACAGCAAGAGAGAGGACTAGGCCTCTTACATTCAAGCAACTCGGCCCCTTGTTGCTCCAGGAGGAGGCTCGAGAGAAACTCTATGACAACAACAATGACAAAGCATTCCTGGTACAAAGGACAAGGGCAATTCTAGCAAGGGTGGGCTTAAAGATGAATCCAAGGTGACAGGTTAAGTGATGTAAAAAAGAGCAAAAACCGGGAACGGAAATGTTTCTACTATGAGAAGCTAGGCCACATATCAAAAGAGTGCTAGAAGAAGAAGGCATATAAGAAGAAGAAGAGGAAGGAGGAGGAGGCCAAGCCCAAGGAAGACTCCAAGCCCAAGGAGGAGTCCAAATCCGAATCAACCAATGTGACTGCTGTTCGTGGTCACATTGCTCAGCTCATGCGGGGAGTGAAGGCAAACAAGGCTGGTATGGATAGGACATAGTCCACCAAGAAACGATGGTTCAAAGTCATGGAGCCTACACATCTAGACTCGAAGGTGATGGTGGGAGACAACAAAACAACTAGTGAAGAGTATTGGCAGCATTCCTTTCATCACAGACTTGGTTGATATTTGTGATCTTTGTAAGAACTTACTATCTGTGAGTCAGATGACAAGAAACAGGATGAAGTAGGAGTTTGATGACAATGATGCCTTGGTTAGATCAAAAGATACCGGGCAAATCATGGCTTAAGGAGAATGGGTTGCATAGGGTCAATGCACTATTGGTTCATGGCCAAAGTAGGTTCTAGACTGTGGCATGAGAGATTTGGTCACGTCAATTATGGGACCTTGTTAGAGATGGAGAAGGGAAAGATGGCGGATGGACTTCCACCAATAGCAGGCTCGTATGGGGTTTGCAAGGCTTCCTTGGAGGACAAGCAACACCCGGAGCCATTCCTGAAGGGGGCCACATCGAGGACCAAGGCTCTGCTGGAGTTAATACACTGATATGTGCAGGCCCATGTCAACTAACCCATTTGCAGGTTCTCGCTCCTTTTTGACTTTTATTGATGATTGTATTTATATGGTTTGGATGTACTGCGTGCCAAAGAAATCTCAAGCTTTTGATAAATTCAAGGAGTGGAAGGCCAAGGTAGAAAAGGAGTCAGGGAAGGCTGTGAAGATAGAATTTACTTCAGAAGCATTTGATGCTTTCTGTAAGAAGAGCGGAATCAAAAGTCAGCTTACTTCAGCTCGCACATCTCACAGAACTGAGTTGCCAAAAGGAAGAACCATGTGATAGTGGAAATGCGGTTGACCATAATGAGGGGAAGAACCTCTGAAAGGCCTATTGGGGTGGGCGGTTAATACATCCATTCACATCTTGAACAGGATGAAGACAAAGGCAGTTGAAGACTGTTGGTTCAGTCATGTTTGTTATTGAGTCAAGATGAAAGTAGCGCCAAGTGAGAACAGTAACTCGAAGTTGATGTGTGGTGGTAAAGATTAACAGCATAATCTGAATCACAAAACCCTTGAGGGTGCAAGCAAGCACTTCATTGTCATGCCTTTCAAACTGAATGGTATCATGGACGGACTTAGCAATTATTGGGATGCCTTATAATGTGAGCCTTTTGGATTGTGCTTGAACTGGCTGAGCACACCAACTGCCTAGTTGTGCACAGACAAACAAGCTACCCACGACCAGCCTGTAGCATGAGTCTTATCGCAATGATATTGCGGATCCTTTTGCTTCATTCATGTAGAATCTCCTCAGTTTATCCCCCCCCCCCCCCCCCCCTGCGCTGCTGCTGCTTGCACCTCCCCTCCCCCGCCCCCCCTCCCTCTCCCCCTCCTCCTCTCCTCCCTTCCCTCTCTCCTCTTCACACCCCTGCTGTCCCTTTCCCTTCTCTCCCTTGCCGCCCTCCCTCTCCCCCCTTCCAGCTCCCCCCTTCTTCAACCTCCCTCCTTCTTCAACCTATCCCCTACTTCTTTGACTTGCTCTCTCTCCTCTCTCCCTCCTTCCTTCACCCTCTCCCTTCAGGTGTACCCCCGTTTTTTGGGGGTCTCCTGGGCATCAGGAAAGCAGACGGAGTTTTTTTGTGTGTGTTTGAGTCGGCCTTCCCCACCTCGATTGACGAATGGGCACCCATTTAGTCAATCCGTTACCGCACACACCGGCTGCGAGAACCGTCACATTTTCAAAAGACGAGCTGCAGCAGTTGCAAAAGGACTTGGAGCATGAGTGTTTCACAACTCTCTTCACACGCATCTTTGGCTCACAGCCTAGAGATTGGATGCTTGTGGCGCTTCCCTAGGAGCTCGCCCCCCACCTTAAGGATGTTCGTTTGTTGGGACGAGGTTTCTTTTAGGTGTGCCTAGATTCCCTGGACGTCACGAGAGACTTGCTGCAGGTCGGGTTTCTATTTCTAGGCTACAGGAGGATTTTTTCATTTCCCTTTCAACTGGGCTTTGACCCAGTTGAAGAGGACAAGCAGGGAATTTCTGTTTTCATCAGGTTCCCTGGTCTCCCCTCAGTTTATCACTGGCTTCTTTCAGTTATTGGCAAGAGGTTTGGTGTGGTAGCAGAGATCCCCTCTCTTCTTGGCGAGCCCTCTTCGGTTGTTGAGACGGTCAGGTTGGATGGGATACCCAGGGTTAGGGTCATTGTTCAGGACCCTAATATTTCAGATGACCACATCATGCTACAGCGACCCGATGGGTCTTTCTTCCGCCAGTGATTTGAGGTTGCAGGTCGGCAGGACCAGTGCAGGATTTGCAGATCCTCGGGGCACTTCGCCAGAGATTACCCAAAGAAGAAAAAGAGGTTCAGAAAGCAACTAGCTCGTACTAGCTTACGATAGAGAGCAGGAGCAGGACCTACCGCTCCATAGGCACTGCCTCAGACACAAGCTCCCCCCCCTCCTAGGGCTACTCGAGTCCCTCCTGCACCTCGCACCACGTCTGGCCCACGGTGGGTTCCGGTCGCGGTTAGGCCCTCTACTTCAGATCATACCTCCACCGCTTCGGAGGCTACCCCCTTGGAGCCTTGGGAGGCTAACGCCTTGGAGCCTAGTATTCAGGAGCCTTCTTCCACTCCACCCCAGGATCATGCTGTACCTCCCTTAGTAGCCCAGGTTGTTGGCACCTTGTCCGCAGCACTTGATTAGGACACAGTACAGGTGCCTCCCTCCGTGGATAGAGGGAAGGGGGTCTTACATTCTCTCCTGCTTCGGTAGGAATCCTTTGGACCCCCTTCCCAGGACTGGCTTAGCGGAACTTCTTTTCCGCTCTAGAGGACCTTGGAGACCCATCACTGTTTTGGGCACTCTATACAAAATCCTTGCCAAGGCGATCAGCATCTGATTGCAGCCCCTTCTTTCAGACCTCATCCATGATACTCAGACAGGCTTTGTGCATGACAGGAGCATATTTGATAATATCTTTTCCTTTTGGGAAGCCATAGAGTGGGCTATGTAGAGTGGGCAGAGGTTGGCAGTTCTACTCCTGGACTTTGAGAAAGCCTATGACAGAGTAGATTGGGGTTTTCTTGAGAGCACTCTTCTACGATTTGGATTTTCAGATGCATGGATTAGAGGGGTGGCCTCCCTTTACAGATCAGCCCACAGCCAGGTTTTGATTGGAGGGGTAAGGGGTGACAGGTTTCAGATTTCTAGATCAGTTCGTCAGGGATGCCCTTTAGCCCCCTTCCTCTTTCTTTCTGTGGCAAAAGCTATGAGTATCTTTCTTAGATCTTAGGCTGCGGTTTATGGGCTGAGATTGCCCTTGAGACAGGAGCAGGAGCTTCTTGATTGTGAGTTAGCTGATGACACTGCTATTTTTATTGAGGCCTCTTCGCAGTCACTTGATTCTTTCCGGACAGCCTTGGATATTTTTTGCTCAGTTGCAGGGGCACACATTAATTGACATAAATCCTTTGGCTTTTGGATCAGTGATGAGGACACTCCAGGCTGGGGAGTTGACATTGGCTTTTCCTGGATTCAGAGGGGTGATTCTGTCAGATATTTGGGATGCCAAATAGGATTGGGCATTTCTCCAACACAGCAGTTTGCCCCAGTACTAGAAAGTATAAGGAAAAAGCTCCTTTTTTGGAGCTCAGCCAAACTCGACCTTGCATCTAGAGTTGTGGTAGTGAACCAGGTTCTTTTGACCACCGCCTGGTTTGTGTGTTCTTGCTGGTGCCGGTCTAGGGATTGCATCACTCAGCTCATTAGACCAGTCAGAAATTTTTTATGGAGTGGACTCGATGGCACGGCAGATGTTGCAGCGAGGGTGGCCTGGGAGACCATTATTCTCCCTACATGTGAAGGGGGCCTTAATATCATTGACCCGGACTTGCAGTGCAGGGCATTGCTTTGTAAGGTGGTGGCGAGAAGAACCTTGGAAGGATATCTTTTTTGGACGCATTCAGGCTTGCACACCTACCTTGGGAGATGATTGGGTGGACAGCCCTCGCTGGATTTTTACTTCCGCCTCTCTGAGGTCTCCTGCCTCTCCTCTCATGAATGCCATCCTCAAAGCTTGGGGGAGCTTCAGGAACACTCTTCGAAGGGTTCTGCCCTCTACCATCGAAGAGATTGATAGGTAGCTGATCATTTGGAATGATAGTATACTTGATGAGCATGGCAGACCATTGGGCACTTCCCATTACATGCAGTGGTCTAGATGGGAGAGAGGTCCCGCTTACACAGTAGGCACTTGGAAGGCTTTTATCAAGCTACCTGAGGATTAGGGACTATAGTTCGTGAGTAACCCCAGAGGGGTAGCACGCATGATTCAGCAGATAGATGCAGCCATCCCGGTGGAATGGACAGTTGAATGTAACTTGGCAAGAGCTCTTTAATTTAGATGATCCATTCTCTCATGCCAAAAGATGAGTTTCAGCAAGCTGTGAATCTGAAATAGCAAATGCTTCAAATTTCAATAGAGAGTGGAGCTGAGTGATCATCAAGGCGATAAAGCCCCTTTTTAAAGTGCCAGTGAGAACTATGGCATTGTCATCACGAAGATCATATACCAGACATCTGTATCCATCAAAAATCACTCTGAAACCTGAAGTGGCAATTGCTGAAATTGAAATCAAGTTGACTTCTATTCCAGGCACGAAAATAACATTAGTCAGAGTGATAGGATGGCTTGAAATGGATGTGAGCTGCACATCTCCAATTCCTTTTACAGCATAGGAGGCTTTGTTAGTGCATGTGACAGTTCCCCCACGAGGTGCATCAGCTAAGGAACGAAACAACTGTCTGCAAGATGTAACGTGCTTGGAAGCACCACTATCAAAATACCAAGACTGAGCATCATTAGTAGTAAAGAATGCATCAACTTGGGAGGGATCAAAGGAGCAATGGACAGCCCATGCCCAATCATCCTGGAGAGCATGTGCATGTGAGGCATCTGCTAGCTCGTGGGATTCAATTGCATGTGATTGGCAGTTAAGGCATTAACTGCCAATCCTGCTTTCTTTTTCTCCGAAGCAATGCGCTTCCTGCATTCTGAAATTTCATGCCCAGGCTTGCGACAATAGTTGTATCGTTTCTTCTTTGACTTATCTGCTGTATTTTTAGATGCATTGGAGGAATTGCACTGCTAGGCCCATACTTAGGCTTGCCCATAGGCTTGGAAGCCTTGCCTCTTCTTGTCTGTTGTGAAGCAAATGCATGATCAAGAATAATGGCTTGTCTATTAGCACGACTTTGCTTTTGTTGCAAAAGCAAAGTGACTAGCTGATCAAAAGAGTAGTGGTCTGGATTACCCATGGCCACTAATCGAAGGGTTGTAGCAAATCCTTGATATGTATCTGGCAGTCCATTCAATGTGGTACTGACAAGCTGAGAATTTGGCACCACCTCATCAATATTGGCAAGTTGTTCCTGAAGGTACAAAACGAAGAAAGAGAGAGTGCAGGTACGTAACGAGTCAATAGATCAATAGTCACGTCAAACTTTAGATAGATGATAACACACAAGTACAAAGTACTTGTACCTAGACCTAGGACTAAGTGTCCTAGGTGTCACATAGGACTAAGTGTCCTATGTGGCCTAAAAGGCACCAACACTATAAGTGCCTACACTTATGCCTACAAGGCACATACCATGGCCTATAGGGCATTACTAGAACCACCAGAAGATGGCCTACAAACCCCCCTATATGGGATGGGCTAAAGTACTGCTGTAACCAATGAATATGCATTTGATTGCCTTGTCATCAAGCTTATGTCTCAGCTGAGATGGTATATGAACATATGCAAGAGATCCAAAAACTTTCATGTGTGAAAGTGAAGGCTTCCTGCCTTTCCATGCTTCATAAGGTGTAATAGTCTTCAATGCCCGTGTAGGTGATCTATTCAGCACATAGCTGGCACACATTACTGCATCAAGCCAAAATTTATTGGGCAAAGACTTGGCCTTAAGCATGCATCTGGCCATCTCCATTGTGGACCTGTTTTCCTTTCAGAAACAGGATTCTACTGAGGAGTGTAAGGAGTAGTGCATGAGTGAATAATGCCCCGTGAGGATAGAAATGCATCAAACTGCTTTGACATATACTCACGCCCCCTATCTGTGTTGAGGGTGACAAGCTTGTTTCCTGATTCATTCTCAACCATATTCAGCCATCTCTGAAAGCATAAGAAAACTTCAGATTTGGCCTTTAAAGGATATACCCAGCAATACCTTGTGAAATCATCAATGAGAGTCATGAAATACTTGTATCCTCCAATGGCATTTGTCCTCATTGGGCCACAGACATCACTGTGTACTAGCTGCAATTTCCTTTGTGAGAGTTTGGGACAATTCTTTTGAAAAGGAAATCGATGCATCTTACCCAAAAGACAACCCTCACACACATGTTTGGAAACTGTGTGAGTGTGAGGTACATCATTTGTTATCTACTGTGAATGTAGCTTTGCAAGAGCTCTATAATTGAGATGGCCCATTCTCTCATGCCAAAGATGAGTTTCAGCAAGTTGTGAATCTGAAATAGCCAATGCTTCAATAGAAAGTGCAGCTGGATGATGATCAAGGTGATAAAGCCCTTTTTACAAAGTGCCAGTGAGAACTATGGCATTGTCATCACGAAGATCATATACTAGGCATTTGTAGCCATCAAAAATTACTCTGAAACCTGAAGTAGCAATTGCTGAAATTGAAATCAAGTTGACTTCAATGCCAGGCACAAAAAGAACATTTGTCAGAGTGACAGGATGGCTGGAAATGGATGTGAGCTGCACATCTCCAACTCCTTTTACAGCATATGAAGCATTATTAGCACATGTAACAGCCCCCCCTCGAGGTGACATGCTTGGAAGCACCACTATCAAAGTTACCAGGACTGAGCATCATTAGCAGTAAAGAGTGCATCAGCTTTGGAGGGATCAAATGAGCAATGGACAGCCCATGCCCAATCATGCTGAAGAGCATGTGCATGTGAAGCATCTGCTGGCTAATGGGATTCAATAGCATGTGAGGCATTAACTGTCAATCGTGCTTTCTTTTTCTCCGAAGCAATGCGCTTCCTGCATTCTGAAATGTCATGTCCAGGCTTGCAACAATAGTTGCATCTTTTCTTCTTTCCCTTATCTGCTGTATTTTTAGATGCATGGGAGGAATTGCAGCTGCTATGCGTAGAGGAATTGCAGCTGCTATGCGCAGATTTTGGCGTGCCCATAGGCTTGGAAGCCTTGCCTCTTCCTGTCTGCTGTGAAGCAAATGCATGATCAGGAATAATGGCTTGTCTATTAGCTCTACTTTGCTCTTCCTGCAAAAGCAAAGTAACTAGTTGGTCAAAAGAATAGTGGTCTGGATTACCCATGGCCACTAATTGAAGGGTTGTAGCAAACCCTTGATATGTATCTGGCAGTCCATTCAATGTGGTACTGACAAGCTGTGAATTTGGCACCACCTCATCAATGTTGGGAAGCTGTTCCATGAGGTTCTTGACCTTTGTCAAACATGCATCCATTGACTCACCTTCATTCATATTCACTTCCTGTAATTGCCTTCTCAAATATGCAACACGAGCTTTATTGCGAATCTGATAGAGAGAAGCCAATTTATCCCAAGCATCCTTTGCTGTGCTGCAAGACCGGATGTGTGGAATAATGATTCTCTTGCATGATAAAGCAATGCATGAATGTGCATTTGCATCTCTTGCATCCCATCTTGACTGTTCTTGAGTTGGAAGAGCAGCGGCAAGAGTGCTAGAGGAAGAGGCATTAGGAGGAGTACCCCCTGCAGAAGGACCAGCAGTAGAAACAACCACTGTAGCATTGGCTGGCCTCAGATCAGCCCTAGAAACAATATTCCACAAATGCTTTGCAACAAGAATATGTTTCGTGAGATAAGACCACATCGGATAGTTGGTGCCATCCACTTATCATCTTCACGAAGAACTCCAAATAAATCTTGATTGTTCCCAGCCATAGCAATTGTGATACCCTGAAAAAGGCCTGAAAACCCAAAAACCTCAAGGCTATCACTGCAAAAAGCTGGCTGTCCCAAAAATGACAGCAAATATTTGCAAATTTCTGACCCAGATGAAAGGGCAAATGCAGATTTGACCCAAATGTGACTGTGACAGTCAATGTTCACTGCAAAAACAGCAAATTTGGCAAAAGCCCCAAATTTATTGAGGGCAAGTAGGCCAAAAAGAGGGCAAATGCAGAAAAGCCCCAAATGTTGCTGAAATTTTTGCAAATGTGACCCAATGTATGCAAATCTGACTCAATGTCCTGCAAATGTAACTTAATGTCCTGCAATCTGACCCAATGTACTGCAATCTAAACAAGAAATTGCAGACCAAATCCCAAAACTCCAATATTTTTGCAAGAAATTGCAACCAAAGGAGGTGAAAAGAACTGAAAGCCCCAAATTTACCAATGTCCTGCAGAAGCCCCAAGACTGCAAATGTTTGTAGATGACTGCAGTGAGACCCAAAAAGGGTTATAGCAAGCAGGAACCAAGAACCTGGTTCACAGCCAATGCCAAAACGGAACCTGTAGGTAGATTCGCACGTGTGAAATTGTACGGAATACCCAGAGCAAGTACAAGCTGTACGATGAGCTGTTCTACATGTACATGTGTACGGAAAGCTGGTACAAGCTGCTGACGACTGATCTGTATGTATACATGTACGGAAGATCGTACGGAAACCAAGTACTTGTACGGAACATGTACGGTGCAGGTACCTTGTACGGAGAAGTTCTTACGTAGGTACAGTTGTACAGAGAAGTTTTTGCACAGGTACAGTTGTACGGCGTAGGTACCTTGTACTGAGAAGTTTTTGTGCAGGTACGGTTGTACGACTCAAGTACCGTTGTACGGTCGATCTATCGCTGTAGGTGCTGTTGTACGGAGCAGGTGCGACGGGCAGAATAGCTAGCGACGTAGCTGGGCGGTAGGATTCGGGATTTGTATGGAAGTCTGTACAGTCGTATGGATTATACGGATGGAGCGCAGGCTGTTGAAATTTGTGAGTGATGCTGATCCGGAGGCAGGGGAACAAGTCCAGTAGCGCTCTGATACCATTGAAGGTACGAACGAAGAAAGAGAGAGTGCAGGTACGTAACGAGTCAATTGATCAATAGTCACGTCAAACTTTAGATAGATGATAACACACAAGTACAAAGTACTTGTACCTAGACCTAGGACTCAGTGTCCTAGGTGTCACATAGGACTAAGTGTCCTATGTGGCCTAAAAGGCACTAACACTATAAGTGCCTACACTTATGCCTACAAGGCACATACCATGGCCTATAGGGCATCACTAGAACCACCAGAAGATGGCCTACAGTTCCATGAGGTCCTTGACCTTTGTCAGGTATGCATCCATAGAGTCACCTTCATTCATACTGACTTCCTGCAATTGCCTTCTTAAATATGCAACACGTGCCTCATTGCGAATCTGATAAAGAGAAGCGAATTTGTCCCAAGCATCCTTTGCTGTCCTACAAGATCGGATGTGTGGAATAATGATTCTCTTGCATGATAAAGCAATACAGGAATGTGCATTTGCATCTCTTGCATCCCATCTTGGTTGTTCTTGAGTTGGGGGAGCAGCAGCAGGGGTGCTAGAAGATAAGGCATCAGGAGTAGTACCCTCTGCAGAGGGACCAGTAGTAGGAGAAGCCACTGTAGCATTGGCTGGCCTCAGATCAACCTCAGAAACAATATTCCAAAAGTGCCTTGCAACAAGAATATGTTTCATGAGATAAGACCACATCGGATAGTTGGTTCCATCCAATTTATCATCTTCATGAAGAATACCAAATAAGTCGTGATTGTTCCTAGCCATTGTAAATAGTACTAATAGAAATGCACTGACAAAGTGACCAAAGGATAGCCTCAAGGCTTTAAACTGCAAAAATATGTCTTACTGTCCCAAATACCTGTGAGCCAACAATAGATATTTCCAGGAGGCTGCATTGGGCCTCAAGGCAACACGGTGCCTTTTCTTGCTCAGATGATAAAATAGAAATAGCAAAAAGACTGAAAATATGTGCAGCAAGGTATAGGAACAGAGATACCAGCTGAAATTGAGCTCCCAACACGAAAGCCCCAAATTTTGTTGGCCTGAGTGATGACATGGCACAATGTGACAGTCCTGAACCTGAATTTTACTGAAAACTTCAAATTTTGGAAGGATTTCAGTTGTCAAGCTTGTCCAAAGTGTTGTATTGACAGGTTGAAGGTCCAAATGTCAAAAGCCCTAAAATTTCCTGTTGGAAATTAGGGTTTGACAGTAAAAACTGTAAAAAAATAGTAAGAGACAGCAAATGTTGCTTGTAAATCAGCTTCTGGTCCCCCGAACTTAGGGCTGAGACCCAAAAGACCTCTGTAGGTAGAATATGACAGACCACGGTGCTGCTGCAGCAAGTTGAAGTGCAAAAGGTGGCTGGAGCAAAGCTGGAACAGCCCTCAGACACCTCGAAACGAGTACGTGGCTGCAAGTGTCTCCTGTGGAGGGATCTGGACAGGTCGCGACAATAGGACGCCTCTTGCAAATGACTCTAGAGAGGTCGCGGGAGCTGGGCGCCTGGATCTGAGTCTGGTTGAAGTGATCTGCAGCACAAAAAATGGCGACAGATGGCCATGGGTGCTGTAGGAGACCTTGAAAATGCTGCAGCAGGACCTAGAAGCAATCGCCTCAGCCTGGAAACAGCAATGAGGCAATTTATGGCGACAAAAAGACTAAGGAAGCCTTGGACAGCAGCTGAAGAGCCTCAAACAGGCTGGAAATGTGACGACCAGCAGAGCAGCAGACTCCCAATGAGCAATGGAGGACTCGGGGGGCTGAGGAGAGCTGGAAGATAAATGTAAAACCTGGGCTCTGATACCAGCGAAGGATCGATAAACGAGAGAGCAAGCACAAGATTCAAGAGTCGATAAATATCAGCCGTCACGTCAACTAGATTAGATGAAAAGAGAAGTACATAGTACTTGAAGGTAGACCCTAGGACTAAGTGTCCTAGGTGTCACATAGGACTAAATGTCCTATGTGGCATAGAAGGCACTAAAACTATAAGTGTCTATAACTATGCCTACAAGGCACATACCATGGCTGATAGTGCATCACTAGAACCAGGAGAAGATGGCCTACATGGAGCTACTAAATGAGCATCCACACCAATGCAGAATGCAAAAAAATGCAAAATGGCAGTACTAAGTCCTAAGTACAACATAGTCATATCTCGACTATATATATCAATCTCAGCATCATCATCGGCATCATCATAACCATCATCATCATCATCATCATCAGCAGGACCTCAGAACCACAGTTAGGCAGTAACAAGAAGAAAAGAAAGCAACTAGGATCATTAGGAGATGGAGGTTTTGATAGTGCCTAATCCAAAGTATGACATGGGCTTGGCAAGGAGCTTATTTGTTATTAGTGCCATTATTTATAAAATTTATGTCTTTTTTTGGGACCTGAATACTATTTTTTGTGTCTTTTATGGTAGTGTAAAGTTGCATTTTTATCTTGTTGCTCACAATTTGTAAACTACCATTTCTTTTTCTGGTAGGACCTGAATGTCATCTGCTATATCTTTATTTTTGTCCTATTGTTACCCATGAGTTGTAAGGTTTCCTTCTCCACTTTTGCACGAGTACCTTTTCAACCATGGCATTTCCTAAGATTGAGAATATCAATTTTTGTAACTGCTGGTCCACCAATATGTGTACAAGTGTGATCTCCAAGCACAGTCCCGTTGCATGCAATAGTTCCTTATGCTCCCTTTTGGATAATGCAACTGTTAACGAATTTCTCTCACTAAGCTTCAAACAAGTGGTCTCAAAAAGTGGAAGATATGATATACGAATCATTATAGATTGCAATTAAGACCTCATTTGTGTTTAGTATTCCTTTCTTCAACTTCAAACAGCAGGCAAGAGGTTATCTTTTGGTTGGCAACAATGACAATTCACACATGCTTCCATGTTGTACTTTTGGAAATATGAGCTTATTTGTATGCAATATGGAGTCTTTTGTTACAAATAAAGGACTGTTCTACATTTGCAGGCTGGAAGTTTGCCATAGCATACTAATTTGATTTGTACTTTTGATTGTTTGGTTATTTTGGGCGTGGCCTGGTTTTGCCCCATCAGGCCAAATATGGTGAGTGAAAGGCAGTCCACTCTTCAATTATTTTGAACTTGGAGGTTTTATCAGAATTTTTCAATGCTCATGATTGTGATGGATTGCCTAAATACTGATATTTGCTATGGTTTTCTATATATCAGATTACCTTGACAGGGTTCCTATTCCTGGTTACATCTGCTGTGCTTAGTTATGTAAGTTTAATACACAATCCATCAATTTTGTTCTTATTTGGATGTCCAAAGTTTCAGTTTCAATAGTTTGGAAGATTGTGTGAGTTGTTAAGTGTTATGCTCTAGCCGAGATAGCATGACCTCGGAAAGATCGGTGGGCATTTTCCCTTAGATGACCGACTTTTGTAATATTTTATGTGCGTAAATAAAATGGTCAAGGGAAGTAACTGCCAAGGTCCTAGGTGAGGGTGTATTGGCATCGACTAGGTGGTTCTGAGTGCTCAGGCCTAGGTGCACCTAAATGTGTAAGAATGCCAAGGGGCAAATGTTTTAATTGTGCCCCAAGAGAGGGATAAATGGTGTACCAAGCTAAAGGTCTAAAATGATGACATGTGGCAGGAGGGAACCATCTAGGGAATTGTGGGCTTGTGGATAGGCATGAAGGAATGTAATTACGTATTTTGTGTGCATGCGATCCATGAGAGAGGCTGGGAGGAAAAATATGATGCCAACGCCTTTGATTGCTTGTGATTCGACGAAAGGAACAGATAGCAGTAATTTGAGCTTATCATTTGGTATCAGAGTGCTCAGGCTCGACGAAGGGATTCATACGAATTGCGTATGAAGGAAGCGCAAGGTGTTATGGGCGGCGATGGAAATCAGCGGGGTAGGTTGACGATGGGCGGCGATGGGCTCTGATGGGCTCTTGGCTTCCACAATCCTCTATACAGGACAAGCTATACTCCTCAGTACCGCGAAAGTGTTCTGTGTAGGTCGTCCGCACCAACTCTGATCAGCCTGCCTCCGATGATGCAGCAGCAAACAACAAAGTCTGCCACCCAAATGCAGGAGACTCAATTCTGTCCCTCGCAAATGGCATTCTATTGATGGATCACCCACATCTTAGCAAAGGCTTGAACGAGTGCCTAGAGAGCGTGTGACGACGAACGACGTGGGCTGAGGCTGATTCCGAAACAGAGAGCGAATTGAGGCGTGGTGATGGACGACGCACGGACATCGTCATAGCTATGTGGGTGACTTGACGGCGATGCGTGGTTGACGGGTCATCTAGCAGAGCCTCAAGGCAATAAATCAGCGTGCGCAGGTTACGGGATTACCTTGAAAAAAATTTTTTTTTTTCCCGTCAACTATATGGGTTCAAATAACCTCTACGAAGTCTGAGAGACGGGGGAGTGGCGCAGAATTTTGAGGCCTTGCTTAACTTCACATCTCGTCCCAACCAGCTCATGGCACCTGAGGCCTTTCTTGGACGACTCCTTCAGACTCTCACGTATCTGCAAATATTGGACTGGTTGACTTGTGCTTATTTCACTTCCAATTTAATTTTTCATGGCAAATCGTCCATTTTGTCACATGTCTTTTCGGGTGTTGCATTGTTATAGTTTAGTATGCCTGAATCAACCTGAAGTGATTTAACACAGGCTTTAACTTGCACAAGCTGCATCAACAAACTACTTTTTAAAGCAGATTTACTGTATTGTCTGCTAGTCAATACACACTTAAGACTTATGGACCCAAATCACTGAATCAAATACTGTATGGATTTTACCTTCAGTCATCCTATCTTTTGCTGTGCATGATCTTATGATTCCTGTCTTTCCCAAACATCCATCTTCTTTCCCTAAGCTTCAAAGTTTTTCCCACATCTCCCCCAAGCTTTCATTGTGCATGATCTTACAATTCCGCTCCTCAATTTGGAGTCTTTAAAATAAAAATGACCCAAAGCTCTTCCATATTCCTTCCCCAAGTTTCAAAGTTTTTCCGACACATTCACCCTTTTTTTGTGTGATTACCTAGCCAACACCAATCATATATAGTACATATGGTTTTCAAGTGATTACCAATCATGCCGTCAGCCTTTATGAGTTTCAAATGTCTCCTATATTTGAGTCCACGGATTGAAAAATGTTTTTCATTCTTTCATGTGATCGTAATTCTTTACATGTCTTTGAAAATTGAGATTTGCAGTCATTCTTGTGTCCCACCCCCCACCCCCCCCCCCTGCCCCTCCCTCCCCCCTTTTTTCTTCTGTCCTTGTCCTTTTAAAACCGACTTCAATTACATATGAAAGAAACAGCCGAGAGAAGAAACTCAAGGCAAAGATATGTCATGCAAAGCATGAAAAGATTGTGGTAGAATACGACTCAAAAAGTCTAAGAAAGATCGTCGTCCTCGTCAAAGTGGACCTAGAAGAACCCTGCATCCTAGACCTAATAGCCATAAGAGTGTACAATATCTGTCCAAATGCTGGCCAAGGTATGAGTTGGCTGGATCTGGATGCCATGAATAGCCTTTGTGCATCTAGATCTCCAAATTTGCCAGGTAGTGATCCTTGCTATAGTCGCCGAGCACATGTCCACTGATGCATTTGCAAGTCTGTACTGAGAGGAGGGGACGGTGATAAGGAAAAAAAAGGAAAGACAACCAGGAATTATGTCGTTCACCACGTCAGATATCTGAGACTTCATAGGGATCAGCTACAATGTGGGCTCGTAGATGATGAGCTGATGAACCAGGTTCCAGAGCATGTGTCTTTGTATTAGGCACTGAGACAAACCCCCACAAAAACTGACTGAACATGGATCACGCGGATTCAAAGAGAGCCAAAAGACTACACAGCCCAAAGCAGATAAACTTAGAACTGAACTTCCCCCCAAAAACTCAGAGAACAGCCAGCTATGAACCCACAGCCCACACTCCTAATCTTCCATCAAGAACAACAGCTCATAATTCCTGCAAAGCTGCAACAGCGCCTCCTCCTCTCCCTCTCTATCAGTATTCAGAAATCTCCCGTGATCAAATTAACATAAGATCAAAACCATGTCAAAGAGGCTTTCGATTCCTTTAGGATAACTTCTCTTCCCTCACAAAGCAGAAGATCAGTGATTGACGAACATCTGCAGCAAGCATCAATTGCCTAACTCCTTTAGGACAACCATCATCGATGCAGGTCACGATCCATTGCGCCTTAGCCTGCAATTCCTTGGTCCCTCTATCTCTTTGCATACGGAGTTCATGGAGTCTCTGTCACCCAAAATCCTTGAGCTAGCAGACAACAATACATAGCTATGCCTTAAGCTGTGTTAATCCATAGATCATCACCAACTTTGCACAAACCCAACGGAAGACACTTCCAGCAATAGCCCTGCTGCCTTCATTTCTCACGGAGAGACTAGCTCACATTTATAGTGTCACCCGCACAGCCACGTAGCTTCCTCAATCAGAAAAAAAACAGAGCCCTTCCATATGATCTCAGCCAGACCACGATTCTTTGCATCAGCTCACGTGCAAACGACGACTGTCCTACCTACGTAGTAGCTATGCTCAGCCAACGAAAAACAGCTCGTAATCTCTGGAGATCCCTAGCGCCAAGGTCTTCTCAGCGCACACACCCTCTTTCATCTACGAGAGCCCCCTCCATTTTTCATCGTTCAGCCTCCTCTTCTAGGAGCCCCCCTTGCATCGTAGATCCTTCCAGCGTAAAACTGAATTAGCTCGCAGCCGCCATCTCCACGTAGCTCTAGCTCACAGCCTAGAAGCTCCCCTTCATCCATCACGTAGCCACCTTTGCATGAGCAGGATGCCTTCCCAATCAGTCCAGCCACCTCAGCCTAATTTGCCACCTCATCAGTGACATTTTACCACTCTCAAGACATTTCCCCCAAATCACATTAAATCAAGACTACTGTTGTATCTCAAAACTAGATCACCCTCCCCGATTTTCTTATCCCTGAACTTCCTGTTTGCTCTCTTCTCATTCTCCTCTTGAATTAAAGCATAATGTTCCACCGCCTTTTGTCTGTCTAGTTGTGCTTCCTGCAAATCCAATCATCGGTTCTGGAAAGTAGAATTTGAATCCTCGTTTATCTTCATTAACATCTGTAATGCAAGAATTTCTACTTCCAAGGGTAATAGAGCTTCTTTCCCGTAAACAAGATGAAATTGTGAAAACTGGGCGCCTTCTTTTATTGCAACTCTGTAAGCCCATAAAGCCCAGTGCAAAGCAAGATCCCACTCCTTCTCATAGGTTCTCATGATCTTTCCCATGATATGAGTACACACACCATTAAATTTTTCATTCATCCCATTACATTGAGGGTAATAGGGACTTGCATATCTGTGTTTAATCTTCAGCTTACCACATAATGAATCCATCAGTTGACTCCTGAAACCTGGACCTCTATCAGAAAGCAACTCCGGTGGCACACCAAATCTACAGCAAATATCCTCATACACAAATTTACATACAGATTTTGCATTGACAGCCTGTATTGCTCGTGCTTCAGCCCATCTCCAAATAATCCACAGCTGTCAGCATATAACCATTTCCCTTGGCTGTCATGGGTAGAGGACCGATGGCATCTATTCCCCATTTCTAAAAAATATTATAAGCAAGCATGATATTTCTTAGTTCTGGATGTAAGATCCTCTTACTCATTTGCTGACACTGTAGGCATGACCTGCACCAATGTCTTATGTCTCTCTGGAGGGATGGCCACACATACCATTCTGTAAGTATTTTCCTTAGCATGATTTTGAAAGCAAAATGTCCTCCACATACTCCCTCATGATTAGCTTGTAGAATATGAAAAACTTCCTCATGCCAGGGAATTCTTCTGAGCACCAGATCAGCCCCTTTCATGTTAAGAACATCATCTATCAGACAAAAATAATCTTAAAATGAAGTACAAAGGTGCAATGGCAGCCTTTATGGCTGCAGCTTCTTCCCAAAACATACTGTCCAAGATGTATGAAGTGATTGTACATGCCTCCGCTTTGTGGCTTCCTCTCCAAGCTTCCCACTCTTCACTACAAACGAGACGCCTAAGCGCATCTTTCGTTTGTGTCATCCTACAAGTTTAGGACAAGTTAAGAATCAAAATTTGAATACATAAGTATTAAGAATTGAAATGAACTCTCAATTGGCTAGCTAAAAAAGGATGTTGACTTACCTTTGAAGAACAAGAAAGAGAGAGCCAAATCTTGTCTTAGATGGCTTCACAAGATCATACTTGCATACTGCTCTGAAAAGAGCTAATGCAAGGCTCTTTCTTGTTATGAACTTGATGATTTGGCTTGCTTTATTAAGAGTAGATTGCACCCAATCCAACTTGGCAATGTCCTCCATCATCAAGGCCATCGAGTGAGAAGCACATGGAGTCCAAACAATGCTTTTATAATCTCTCTCAACCAATTCTCCCATCTTGGCACAATTGGAGCCATTGTCAGTAATAATTTGGACCACATTTTGTGGCCCAACCTCCTCAATGGCATTTTTAATGTGTCCATAAATCCATTCCCCAGTGATACTCAAGCCAGGGGTGGAGGCATCAACTACACGAAGTAATGTAGTGCCAGCACAAGATGAGACCAAGATATTTATCATGTGGCGCCGCTGCTGGCCACATATGGCAAGTCACAAGAATCAAGATTCATAAGTAAATCATACATTTGTTGTTAATACTAAAATCAGCCACCACAAATCTTACCAAAGACTCAAGAGTCAAGAGTGAAGGTTTGTACTTATAACTTACAGTGTCACTCCATCCATCTGACACGATGCTACAACCATATCGCTCCCAACAAGCTCTCAAACCCACAAGCTCCTCTTGAATTTGCCTCACTTGGTTTGTTAAGTGGGTACTTCTCAAGGACTCAGAATTTGCTGGTTGTAGACCTGTAGCTCTTGCTGCGGCTGTTGCCACAAGTGCACGATAAAACTTTTGGTATGCTGGACATCGAGCTATGTTGAAAGCAAGGTTGCATTGATAGACGAATTGATGCTCAGCTATTTGAGCCTTTTGCTTCAACTTTGGAGCAAAGCTAGCATCAAGGGTGATTTGGCGTCTTGGCAGCTCTCTTCCCCTCTTTCTTGTTGTTGCAGCCTTGAGATGAATATGGGAGGATGTTGGGATCCTCTCATGACCCACAGCAACACTAACAAAGCTTGATGAATGTGGAGAAGCCACAACATGCGAGGGAGCTTCATCTGCATTGACATTGGGTAAAGACCCTCCAATGTTAGAAGACTCCGGGGTGATATGAACTTGGGAAGAAGCCCAAGTATTACTTTGAGAAGACACTTGAACTGAGGTTCTTGTTGAAGTAGAGGCCCCTCTTTTCAGCGCTTCACTTTCCTTGGCTTCTTGCACCTTCCCATCAATTATCTCCGAAGGCAAAGGTAGAAGGAGCAATGACCGGACCTCTTCAAACTTTGATGGCAATCCACCATGGGCCAAAAAAATACCTTCTGGAACATGAGTGCAGCCATGTGTTCCTTGTGCTCTCTCCTAAATGTAATGTGCCTTCTCCTGGTTTGATGCTCCTCGAATTGTTTTCCCACAATATTTGCAAACCACACATTTTGTGCCAGAAGTACCATATTTGCTAATGAGAACTGAATCTTGCCAAACATCACGTTGAGTGGGAGACTTGCGAGGAGGCATGATGGAGAAGGCCTTGAAATTTGGGAAGAAACAGAGAATTGGGGCAAATTGGGCTGCTGCTCCTTGATCCAGGTGCTGCTCCTTGAGCATAACCAAAAAAGAGTAGCAACAAAGGGGATGGTGGGCAGGTTTGTCGATGGCAGCAGGCCCTAGGCGTGGGCGTCGATTGCAGCAGGTCGTTGATGGCGTCAGTTAGCGTTACCACCCGTCGATTAGTGGCCATGGGTAATCCAGACCACTATTCTTTTGATGAGCTAGCTACTTTGCTTTTGCAGGAACAGCAAAGTAGAGCTAATAGACAAGCCATTATTCCTGATCATGCATTTGCTTCACAGCAGACAGGAAGAGGCAAGGCTTCTAAGCCTATGGGCAAGCCAATATCTGTGCATAGCAGCTGCGATTCCTCCCATGCATCTAAAAATACTGCAGATAAGACAAAGAAGAAAAAATGCATCTATTGTCGCAAGCCTGGACATGACATTTCCGAATGCAGGAAGCGCATTGCTTCGAAGAAAAAGAAAGCAGGATTGACAGTTAATGCCTCTCATGCTATTGAATCCCATGAGCCAAAAGATGCTTCACATGCACATGCTCTTCAGGATGATTGGGCATGGACTGTCCATTGCTCATTTGATCCATCCAAAGCTGATGCATTGTTTACTGCTAATGATGCTCAGTCCTAGTACTTTGATAGTGGTGCTTCCAAGCATCTCACATCTTGCAGATAGTTGTTTCATTCTTTAGCTGATGCACCTCGAGGGGGGGGACTATTACATGTGCTAATAATGCTTCATATGCTGTAAAGGGAGTTGGAGATGTGCAGCTCACATCCATTTTAACCCAGCTTGGCACTCTGACAAATGTTCTTTTTGTGCATGGGATTGAAGTCAACTTGATTTCAATATCAGCAATTGCTACTTAAGGTTTCAGAGTGATTTCTGATGGCTACAAATGTCTACTTTATGATCTTCGTGATGACAATGCAATAGTTCTCACTGGCACTTTGCAAAAAGGGCTTTATCACCTTGATCATCATTCAGCTGCAATTTCTATTGAAGCATTGGCTATTTCAGATTCACAGCTTGTTGAAACTCATCTTTGGCATGAGAGAATGGGCCATCTCAATTATAGAGCTCTTGCAAAGCTACATTCATAGTAGATGGCAAATGATGTACCTCAGACTCACACAGTTTCCAAACATGTGTGTGAGGGTTGTCTTTTGGGTAAGATGCATCGATTTCCTTTTCAAAAGAATTGTCCAAAACTCTCACAAAGGAAATTGCAGCTAGTACACAGTGATGTCTGTGGCCCAATGAGGACAAATGCCATTGGGGGGTATAAGTATTTCATGACTCTCATTGATGATTTCACAAGATATTGCTGGGTATATCCTTTAAAAGCCAAATCTGAAGTTTTCTTATGCTTTCAGAGATGGCTGAATATGGTTGAGAATGAATGAGGATGCAAGCTTGTCACCCTCAACACAGATATGGGGGGGAGAGTATATGTCAAAGGATTTTGATGCATTTTTGTCTTCACGGGGCATTATTCACTCATCCACTACTCCTTACACTCCTCAGCAGAATCCTGTTTCTGAAAGGAAAAACAGGTCCACAATGGAGATGGCCAGATGCATGCTTAGGGCCAAGTCTTTGCCCAATAAATTTTGGCTTGATGCAGTAATGTGTGCCAACTATGTGCTAAATAGATCACCTACACGGGCATTGAAGATTGTTACACCTTATGAAGCATGGAAAGGCAGGAAGCCTTCACTTTCACACATGAGAGTTTTTGGGTCTCTTGCATATGTTCATGTGCCATCTCAGCTGAGACATAAGCTTGATGACAAGGCAATCAAATGCATATTTATTGGTTACAGCTAGGAGAGCAGAGGGTATCGGTTATATCAACCAAATACTGGGAAGATTATTGTCAGTAGAGATGTAATCTTTGCTGAACAAAGCAAAGCCAAATGTTGACATGTTTGATGCCTTTGAATCTTGGTTACCTCTGCCATCATCAGAAGAGGATTTTGACCAGCAACATGAGCCTCCTGCAGGCCCTCCACTAAGCAATAATCAGCCACAACCTCATGCTGATTTGCAGGTTTCTCTTCCGGCACAAAATGATGCCACTATTCATGATGCAGTCATTGAAGAAAGAGCTGTCAATAGACAGCAAAGGCAAGTTCCCAGATGGCTTCTTGATACATTGAGGGACAGCAAACAAGATCAGCCTTTTGCTGCCTGGACAAGATCAGGGAATAGACAGCATGGTCACTTTCTTGAGTTTGCACTCCTTGCTACAGCTTGCAATGAAGAGCCTCTGTGCCATAAAGATGCTTTTGACAGCAAAGAGTGGATGGATGCAATGAGAGCTGAGTTACAATCTATTGCCAAAAATGACACATGGGAATTAGTAGATCTCCCTCCCGGCAACCATGCCATTGGAACGCGGTGGGTCTACAAATTAAAAAGGAAATCTGATGGCAGCATAGATCGATACAAAGCCCGTCTTGTTGCAAAAGGGTACGCCCAACAACAAGGCATTGACTTTGAGGAGACATTTGCTCCATTAGATGTGTCATTGCCATTGCAGCCCATCATCATTGGCAAGTGCACGAGCTTGACAGCAAAACTGCTTTTCTTCATGGGGATCTGCAGGAGGAAGTCTATGTCACACAACCTCCTGGATTTGAGGTTGTTAATTCTGAAAATAAGGTATGCCGGCTTAGAAAAGCCCTTTATGGTTTGAAGCAGGCACCCAGGGCATGGTATGCCAAACTTCATGCACACTTACTATCCCTTGGTTTTCAGAATAGCCCCATAGAACCCACTCTTTATGTCCGCGGGAGTGGATCTGATTTTTTAGTGCTGATTCTATATGTGGATGATATGCTCATCACGGGCCCAGATACTCAGCAAATTGCAGCTTTCAAGGCTGATTTGCAGCAGATTTTTGACATGTCAGACGTGGGACGGCTCCATTATTCTTTGGGCATTTAGTTTGCTCATGTTGAGGGGGGTATCATGATGTCTCAGTCCAAGTATATTGGACAGCTCCTTGATCGTTTTCAGTTTGAGGATTGCAAGCCAATCTCTACTCGAGTGGACCCTGGCTTCAAATTCTCAGCTCATGATGGGAGCCCACCATGTGATATCACTCTTTATCAGCAGGGTGGATGCCTTATTTATTTATGTGATAGCAGACCTGACTTTTAGTATTTAGTATCTCAGCTCAGTAGATTCATGCACATGCCCAGTTCACACCATTGGCAGGCAGTGAAGAGAGTCTTCAGATATTTCAGAGGTTGGCCCTCTTCTATGGTCATCAGGGTTGACTTACCATGCATGCTTACACGGATAGTGACTGGGCAGGATGTTCCGACACCAGAGTGTCACATACTGGCAATTGTTTTTAGCTTGGTAATTCATGTATCTCTTGGCTCAGCAAGAAGCAACCAACAGTTGCCACGTCTAGCTGTGAGGCTGAGTACAGGGCAGCTTTCACCGCTACAGTAGAGTGTGTTTGGCTTCGACAGTTACTTACAGATCTTGGTATTCACCAGACATCCTCCACTATAGTCTACACTGACAGCCACAGTGCTTTGGCCATTGCGCGTAACCTAGCGTTTCATGCGCGTACCAAGCATATTGAAGTTCACTATCATTATCAGCAGGAGACATAGATTTGTCCTATCTTCCCACAGAGGACAACATAGCAGATATGTTTACAAAGACACTTCCTCGTCCCAAGTTCGAAGTCTTTCGACAGGCTTTACACTTGGTTCCCTTTGTTACATGATCTGACATCCCTTGTACATTCATAGGTGGCTATATCCTTTTGAATGAACATGTGCCACCATGACTAGAAAATACTAGGTATTCTGAGACGTTTCCAGAGTACTTCAGCCCATCCCATGGAGGGGGGTTTGTAGGCCATCCTCTGGTGGTTCTAGTGATGCTCTATAGGCCACATAGGACACTTAGTCCTATGTGACACCTAGGACACTTAGTCCTGGGTATAGGTTCTTCTACCTTGTACTCTTTAGTTTTGGATAATTCAAGCGTGTCGTGACAGGGGTTCTGCGACCCTTTACGTACGTGCACCCTCTCATTCCTAGAAGATCCTTCATTTTCTTCGTTCATGTCAGTGTTCTTCTCCACATCTTCAACTAAAATAGGTCCTTCCTTATAAGTGAGGAGATCAGCCAAGGAAGCTCTGGTAGAGTTCTCAACCTAGAATGTAAAAGAGTACTCCTGTAACTCTACTATCCATTTAATCATGCTCCCGAAGATGTTTGTACTATTCAACATATGAGGTAGTAGTGAACATGAGGTTAGAACCACAAAAGGTCTGGACAATTGATAAGACCGAAATCTCCTACAGGCATACAAGAGGCTAGCCAGGACCAATTCAATCGCTGAATACTTCCTTTCTACTTCACTCTTCACCCTGTTGGCATAATAGGCTGGCCTCATATCTCTGGAACCTGCCTTCAAACTCGAGCACTCTGGGTACCAATATCCTCCAATTGTCCCTCTCATGATGGGCGAACAGCTTGAAGTCTTCAAGGCACCATGCTCTCAGGATCTGTTTCAACCCGTTCTCCGCCTGGCAAGGTCTGCAACCAAATAGCATACTTGAGATCTAGATTACGTGGACCGTAAGTCTCCATGTGTAGTCCTCTGGTATCCCTCTAAGTCACAACATCCATCTGACTCTTGAGTCCTCAGGTCGTGTTGAAGAATCCCCCTTGTGTTAGCAACATTAGCCAAGCACTCAAATGGCTCCAGGCACTCATCACTGTCCATCACCTTCAGACAAGTTTTTGACTCCTCTTTTGACCATCTCTTAATGTTAGACATCCAGACGGTAACATCGGGGTTGCATAGTTTACCTCAGCAACACGGAGAGATGTCACTAAGAAAAGTTCCTCTCTGACCACCACATTAGCACTTGATTCCTTTGACTCTGAGCTAGCTTCCTCCTCCTTTTGATCAGCCTTCTTCTCTCTACAATTCTTCACAAAATGTCGCGGCTCATTACAATAGAAGCATTTCTTTTCTTTAGTTCTTGTCTTCTTGTTTGCTTCATCTGAAGAGTCTGCTCTGTTGTCAGATTTGTCCTTTTTGGGCTTGCCTTTGCCACCACATTCGCACTTGACTCCTTTGACTCTGAGCTAGCCGCCTCCTTCTGATCATCCTTCCTCTTTCTATAATCCATGGGACCTAAAAGGGGACACTGAGGTATGTGTGGGATGCAATTATCTCTACTAGAGCCCCATTGATGGTAACTTCATGGTCTTTGGCTCGGCCATTATGTATCTCGAGGGCAGCATGTTTGGTTACTCGAGTAGTGAAGAGTGCACAAGAAGTCGGGCGTGGTAGATGTGGCAGGTTTGGTGAGGGATGGTGTGGAATGTCATAAAATCTGCAGGCTTAGGAATAGTGCACGGGAATTGGGGCGTGGTAGATCTGGGAGGTCTAGTGAGGAATGTCATAAAATGTGCATGCGTAGGTGTGCCAATTGATCGGGTCAATAATAGGGGATGTAGATCTTTGCTCTAGAGACACTGGCTTTGGTGGTGCCAGAACCGTATGAACCAGACCATAGGAAGTTCCGCACCAGTCTCCTCAGCTGGGCTACACATGATCTCGAGAAACACCAGCAAGAGGCCACGTACCAAGCGGTGGCAAGGACCTGGTTGACCACAAGGGCCCTGCCTGCCAAGGATAGCCGAGCCGTGCTCCAGAAGGCTAGCTTCCGTCGTATGGAGGTTAGGACCGGTAAGAACTGCTGAGCCGGCGTGATGTCCAGGCCTACCTGGAATCCCAGGTAACGTCTCGTCTGTCCTCTAGGGATCCAGCGAAACCCCAGGAAAATACCCCACTGTGAGCTGGCTCCCGGATCCGTAAGAAAACCAACTGACTTATGCCAGTTGATTTTCGCCCCAGCCGCAAGGCAAAAAATCTCTAGGGACAGTCGCACTCGCTCTAGTGACTCGACATCATCCTGCACATATAGGGCTGTGTCGTCTGCATACTCGGAGTCCAGAAGTTCTACATCATCTCGAATAGGGAGACGCATCTCGCGAAGACCAGTGGTACGGGCTTGAAGGAAGTGGGTCATGGCCTCCGCAAAAAATAGGAAGAGGTAGGGCGCTAACGGACAGCCCTGATGCACCGAGCGCTCGAGTGTGAATTTCTCCCCCATCTTGCCACTGATGATAACCCGACTGGAGGCCGATCTGTAAAGGCTAGCAATACCTCTAATCCACTCGTCCGGGAAACCAAACCGAGAGAGTGTACCTTCCAAGAAGGATCAGTCTACCCTGTTGTACGCCTTCTCAAAGTCGAGAAGGAGTATGGCAAGGTGCTGGCCACTGTGCTGGGCCCATTCCTTTGCCTTTGAGAAAGTGAAGATGTTGTCCAAAATGCTGCGATCTTGGACAAAACCAGTCTGGGTGTCATGAATCAAGTCGTGTAGCAGGGGGCGGATGCGGCTACTGATCATCTTGGCGAGGATTTTGTAGGCGGTCGGGAGGAGGGTGATAGGGCGCCACTGTTTGATCTCCTGACGGTCCCCTCCTTTGGGGGTGAGGCAAATCAGCCTGTCGCAAGGCTCTCTGGCATCTGCCCGCTGGAGAAGATATGCTGGAAGGCTCCGAGCAAGGGCTGGTGGACCTGCTCCCAAAAGGTGGTGAAGAAAGCTCTGGAGAGGCCGTCCTCACCTGGGCATTTCTGCCCATCAATAGCGCTCACTGCATCCTGCATCTCCGTCACGGTGAAAGGGGCGAGAAGGGCGTCACTCATGCTAGGATGCACGAGCCGCGGTGTAGATCTCCACACCTCCTGCCTGCATAGGCGGTCATCAGGGTCTGGGGCTCCTGCTGGAACAATGATCTGTAGAAATCTGTCGCCATGTCCCGGACCTCGTCTGGATTTGTCCTGACACTACCATCCTGCGCCCTAAGAGAACGGAGCTGTTCCCCTGCTGACCTCTGTCCATGAGTCCTGAAGAACTCTCTACACATCCTGTCGCTTGTCCTAGCCCAGAAGGACTTGGAAGCATGAAATGAGAACTCTGAGCGACGCTGGGTGATCTCCTCTAGCATGGCTCGGGCCCGAACCTCCTGCTGTCTGAGCTCCTCAGAGCCTGGAGAAGACTGCTGCATCCGCTGAATCGAAGCGAGATCACGTCTGAGACCCCTCTCCCTCGTCCAACACTGCTGCCTGACATGAATCGCCTCCTGCTGACAGATGAGGCTAGACTCAGCAAGCGCCTGAGCTACCTATGCTGCCATATCCCTGGTGGGGTCCCAATCCTGCTCCCACAGGTCCACTATCCTGCTGTGAACCGCTGCTCTAGAGTAGATGGAGTCTGGGATCCGGCATGAGCGTGGAGGTGAGGAGTGAGAGGCTGAGTCCAGGACTAGGATGACTAGGGCATGGTCTGAGAGTGTCATCCCTGGAACCACTCCTCACTCTCCTCCTCTGCCAAGCGCCCAATCGCTGACATAGAAACGGTCCAGCCGCTCCAGAAGTCTGCCTCCCTCCCTCCTGTATCCCCAAGAGAAGTCCAGACTCCCTGACCATCTGCGAAAGGAAGGCTTCCTCCAGCTGTCCCGATCTCCCACTGCGAATAGGAAGGAGTCCCAATCTGCCTGCTCTGCCTGAGCTATACCGAGGAACTCTGGGCCCCGTCCCTGCTGATCCTCTAGGGTGTCAAGGTTGTTGAAGTCCCCTCCTACAATCCAAGAGTCCATCTCTGGCAACAAGTCTGTCAAGGACCTCCAAAAAACGGCTCTCCGTCTGAGATCGGTCGGGGCATAGATATTGAGGATGCCGATACGGGATCCCTCAATATGCAAGCCCACCCAAAGCGCACGTCCTGGGATCAGAGTGCCAAAACCACACACATGCTGAACTAGAGAAGCGTCGATGGAGGTACAGACACCCCCGCTCCTCCCCTGCTTGCCAATCGAAGGTTCCCAGTAGGTGTGGGAGCGTCCTGTGAGGACCTTCCCACAAATACTGGTGTGAGAAGCCGAAAGCTTGTGTTCCTGTAGTAGGAGCACATCTACCCTTCCCACCAAGGCTGGCTGGAGCTCCTGTCTGAGCACCATCTTCCTGGGGCCTCGGGTTCCTGATGAGTGGACCCCGTTGACGTTCCAAGAGATAATGCGTATACTCATGAGGAGGGAAGGTGGGCCACAAACAGCTGTCTGCTTGCGGTCGATGTCGAAGTGGTCGGAGGATGTCCAGTGTGGAGACGAAGGCGCTTCTGTGAGGGTTTCGAAGGAGAGGTCGGATCATTGGACCCATCCTCTAAAACCTTCAACAGAGGGGAGAGGCCCTTCGTCCCGTGGTGGTAGGCTCTCTCTAACCAGCTCGACGCCTCTGCCAGGGAAATACTGTAGAAGCCCACTACCTCTGAGGTCCTCCATGGGCGGAGCCCTTCCGCGTAGGCCCACTCCAGAGGTGGCTGAATAATGACTAGGAGTCGGAAACATTTGGCGCTGTGGCGCCATCGTAGACGAACATCACCCTCCTGCCACTGCTGCTGAAGAAGCTCCGCTGCTCTGCTACCAATCCAGTCCTGCACTTGCTCTTGGGACTGATCTCGTATCGTCTCCCAAACATTTTCATTCGTCCATTGCTCATTCCCTTCACTGGAGATAGTGAAGGAATAGCTAGGACCATTGTGTGGGGCAAGGACGGACACCTTACCCTCCGCCCCCTTGCGGAGGAAGAAGATGCTGATGTCTAGGCATGTAGGGAAGGAGCGAATACCCGCTGCATCCAAATAATCCCAAGGACCTGCTCGATAAAACTCCAATGGAAGAGCTCTAGGAGCAGCCCTTGGGCATGGGGACGAAGATGAGGAGTCTGAACCAGAGAGAGGGGTGCTGGCCACCTGCGAGGAAGGGCCTCTCCCCTCCGCCGGGCCAGGAGGGATAGGCGCGGGTGAGGTCTGTGCTGGCTTCGGGGCTGCAGGTGGCTCAGGCGGAGGGGGGGGTTCCCTGTGGATCATGCTCGAGGAAGAAAGTGGAGTGGAAACCACCGGTGCGGGGGGGGATCCTGGAGGGGGTGGGGGTTAGAGAATCGAGGAGGAGGGGGGAGGGGGAGGAGGGCGGGGTGAAGGATGAGGGGGAGGCTTGCTGATCTTCTCCTTTCCCTTCTCCTTCCCCTTACCGGGCTGCTGATGAGTAGGGACCACCGGGGGGGGCTCTTGCTGTAGATGGGCAGGTTTTTTGGGTCCTGCTTTGTTTCCCTTCCATCTTAGGACATGAGCGCGCCTGGTGCCCGAAGCCATGGCATCTCAGACACTGATTTGGGCGACCAGTGACCAGAATCCGCTGTGTCACCACACCTATGTCTGTCTCGATCTCGAACTCCGAGGGGATGCTCTGTGGATCGAGGACTGCCACTTTGACACGTGGCACGCCTTGGGCTGCTGCCGCATCAACGTAGGTGTCCTGCATAGTTCAGCCAAAGTGCGCCCCCAGGTCCTTGATGATCGGGTGAAGCTCGGTTGCGAGACGTGGGAAGATAAGGGTAATTGGATGGCGAGGAATGCGAAAGCGGGCATCGAAGTCCGCTACACTGAAACCCCTGTACCATGGGACCATGAGGATGATCGCCTGACCATATCGCTCGCAGCCTGTGCTGAGGAGAGCTTGAGCCAGAAGATGCCACGTCCCATGAGTGCACCTCCTCGATGTGACTGTCCTCGAGGTAGAGGGTGGACTGCAACCAGTCCCTGATGTCTGCTCGTGAAGGGGAGTAGCCAATGACTCTCCCATAAACGGATGTCTGGGAGAAGTCCATGGCGGCCTGCTTCACCAAGGAGACCCAGTGCTCTGTCAATGTTACGCGATAGGCTGATGGAGGGGGGGGTCCGTCTAGGCCACCGGTTCCGGGCACGTGGCCGCTATATCCAAGGCGGGGGAAGGGGAAGGAAACGGAAGAGGCGGGGATGGGGGATTAAGGCGGGGGAGGGAAGAAGGAGGGATGGAGAGGTATGAGGAAGCGGGGGGGGAGAGAGGTGGTGACGAAGGGGGGTGGCGGAGGAAGGAGGAGGAGAAAGAGAGGGGGGGTGGCAGCGCAACGCAGGGGGGTGAGAGGAAGGGGAAGGGGAGGTGTGGCAGCGCCGCACGAGGGGGGGTGGGGAGGAGAAGTGAGGAGGGGAGGGAAGGGGGGGGGGCAGCGAAGCGCCTTAGCGGGGAGGGGCAGGAGGGGGCGGGGGGGTTGGTGGCGCCACGCGAGGGGCTGGAAAGGCATGCCAGAGCTGTCCCTGGTCCCCTCTTCAATGGTGATATCGCTGTCCCCGATGGCGATGGTGGTACTACCCCCTCCAATGATGGTATAATGTGTTGACGGTGATGCTGATGTGGAAGCTGAGGCTGAGGACGAAGATGTTTTCTGTACCGTTGTGCTATCAATCCGTAGCCCATTGTGATTGCTCCACTTATTCATGTCCTCAATTCTGAGTTGCTTTTGCTGCTTCTCTTCTGTATTGGATTTCTCTCCCTTTTCCTTAGCCTTATAAGTTATCCCTTTCGCCATGCTGTTTGCTTTCCCCTCTCTCTCTTGGTTTTTATCCTTTGCTGAATATCACGTTTTTAAGCTGAAACTATGGAGGGGAGAAGGGCATATAAGAGCTGAGATTCCCTTTGGAAGCTGGATCTATGCGAGGCAAGGGGGGGTCACTGCCGAGGGGGGGGTGTTAGGACGCCCATTGGGAGGAATGGAAGAATTGCAAAGTTGCCTCCCCTAAAATGTTCAAAAAATTCGAGAGTTGCCTTGCAGAAAAGTCAGCTCCCACACTTGGCTTTTGATCCTCAGATCCTAGAGTTGCCTTGCCTCAGGATGGAGCCAGGTGCCTTCTATTTGTTCATTTATCAGGATTATATTTCTGGCTCCCGTTCCATTGGCTGCTAGGCTCATCAGGCCCCTTTCAGCTGCTCCTACTCGATCAGGGTTTCTGCACAGCCGTCTCCATTTCTGCCTTCATTCAGCCTCCTCCATAGCCACTTCACCTTCGTTTCTAGCTGTCTACAATCTCCAAAGCCTGCAGCCTCTATTCCCCTCCTCTTTTCAATTCTATTTGGGTCATTTTGGAGCTATAGGCGGTCCTATTATCTGCTGGTCGGTACCCTAGTCTACTAGCGCCTGCACGTGTGGCTACCAAGGCTGTTTTGGAGCTTTTCATCGCCGACTCTAGAGTTTCCAGGCCGCTGCAGCTGTGTACTTGGCATACTCACTCCCAACATAAGCATTGGCAATATTATCAGTAATATGCCGTCTTGGAGTAAAGCCATACTGAGCTGGATGCAGACCATCATTTTAGTATTCCTTAATCCGATCAACCACCATTTTGGTGATGATCTTGTAAATCACCGGCATCAAAGTAATGGGCCTCCAATCAGCTAAGGACTCACAAATGGGCTTCTTGGAAAGAAGTTTGACCAACCCTTTCTTCCAAGAATCTGGTAGATATTGATTGTGCCAAGAAGTATTAATCATTTGCAGCAATGGCAATTTCAACAAATCCCAAAAAGCCAAGAAAAATTCTACTGTGAGACCATCCCAGCTAGGAGATTTCCATCTACCACATGATTTAATAGCATCACTTAGCTCTCGTCTAGTGAAAGGAGCTTCCAAATTGAAGGCCTGTGCCGGTGAGACAATTGGAGTGACATGCTGTAATAATTTCCCCCCGGTTGTGATGACCTCCTGCGAAGGTAAATCTGCTTTTTCAAACTGAGAAGAAAAATGTCGAACACAACCTGCAGCAAGCTGTGCCCTAGAAGAAGTCCAAACACCATCTAATAACAAAGCCCCGCAAATATTTTGACAGGACCTTAATGCAGCCCTTAAAAAAATGCTTTGGATGAGCAGCCTTTATCCAAAAAGGCTCTCTATCAAGCACGTGTCTCCCATTTGGCTATTTTCCTATTGTCATTGCATTGAAAATAATATTTTGCCTGACATAAAATCTGATTTTCTAGATTGGAAAGATTCCTGAGGTGACTCAACTCTGTCAAAGACTGACACTGAGATTTTGCCTGAGCAACATTGTCCCTCAAGGTCTTCATTTAGCTTTTGCCATAACTATGAATGATTGCTTGCATGCGTGTAACAAAAGATTCTCAAGCAAAATCAATGCCAATGGTAGCTTGTTGAGATAGTGGCTGAACCACATCTTTAAGCAGAGCCTTGTATGCTTCATGCTGCAAATAACTATTGTTGACAATGAGCAATCTTCTGTGGACTAGCTTGTCATCAGGCATCTCATGGAGACCAATCCTCAACCACAAAGGGGAATGATCAAAATGTGTGAACATGTAATCCACCCATAAATTGACAGTAAGATAGTCATAATGCTGAGGATCAACTCTATACCATCTATCCTACCGAGCCCGATAAGCAGAATGAGCATTGTGTTGAAATGTGTAACCAGGCAGCATAGGCTGTGATTCTTTCCACAAATCAACAAGGGGTACACACACACCTTTTTTATAGTGAAAGCTTGATTGATTATATTACAAGAATAGTCACCTCAAAAGGGATACACACTTTTTATTTTTATTTTTTAGTGAAATCCATGTGGTGTTATATTACAAGAATAGCCTCCTCAAAGCGAGGTGCTAGAAAATACATCAGTTGAAAATCTCTGTATAGGTCAAATACACATCATGATCTATGCAGCGTGTTTGCAAACAATCAAAAGTGGTACACACACACACACACTTCTTATTTTAATTTTAGTGAAATCTTTGATTGTATTATATTACAAGAATAGTCACCTCAGGAAAGAGGCGCTAGAAAATACATCAACTGAAGATCTCAGTATAAGCCAAATATACATCTTGATCTATTTGGCGAGTCTGCAAGAAATCAAAGAAAGATTGCTGCAGAGAACGCTTAAAGAAAGCAAACAACGAAAAATTGGGATTACTAAAGACTTTACAATTGTGGTATGTCCATAAAGTCCAAAGTGCCCAATAGTGAGCCCAAACAAAGAAAAGATGAAACTCCGGTTGCTGTGGATGAAAACCAAAGAGCCAGAAAAATTTTCCAAAGAGGAGAGTCGGGAATCTCGCTTGTAGCCTTTGTCGAAGAGAATCCAGAAACTGCTGAGAAGAAGGGCAATGCCATAATAAATGAGGCACAGTCTCCTGAGAAATCGGACACCGGTGACATAAAGCAGGAGCACTGTGCCTACGGGCCAGCAACTGTCCAGATGGAAAAATTCCTAGAAGCACTCGCCATAAAAAAACCTATTGCCGAAGTGGAACCTTGTATGGCCAAAGTTGTCGCAGTCTTTTTCTCCACCACTTAGCTAGCCGATGCATTCGCCAAAGAGAAGTACCCCTTTCTGAAACCCAGGGTTTGAGGCAACAGGATTTTGTATAATGCAAGCACAGTAATCTGAGATAGCCTCAAAGGACGAGAGGAGGACCCAAGGGAGTCAATGTCCAATCCTCTAATCGATCCTCGAGTTCCAAAGGGGGAATCAGAACCAAAGGGGAAAGCATACAAGTGATTTGCTGCCACAAAGTACGATAATGAGAACCCAAACCATACTGTGTGGCTACTAGAGAAAAGGGAAGCATAGAGCCATCATCATGAATAACTTTAGCAACAGTATTGATCCCTTTAAAGCAAGCGGAGGTTGAAAAACTTTTGACCAGTGAATGCTTTGAGCCCGCAAAGAATTACCCATCAGAGACTGTCGACCATGCCATTCCAGTTGAGACAGAATATGCTTCCAGTCAAGAAGCAAGTTGGAGACCATAGGGTAGCCATGCAAAGTGCCATCAATGCACCCAAACAAGAAATCTCACTGAGTGGGTTGCCAATGACCAAAATCAGGAGTACTGATATGTGTGACCAGAGATTGAATCATGAGAGCCCAGGGCTGATCACCTTTCAGAAATTGCAGCAAGATTTTTCCCTTGTGAGCAAGGATGTGCACCTGGATATTAGTGATGTTCAATCCTCCATGCATTTTAGGGAAACAAATTCGATGTATCGAAAGCAGTCTGAGACATTTTCTTCCATGTTTGGAACGCCGAAAGATTTTCACAATGACAGACATAAAGGAAGCAAGGCCTACCTTGGTGAATATGATCAAAGGCAAATGAAATTCAATGTACGCCACAAGAATGGACTGCACTATTTGGAGGCGAACATGTAAAGGCCAGGTTGCCAGTTTTCAATATTCAAGCTTTTTGGGGAGCTTGATTAGAACCCAATCAATTTGCTGTCGATGAGTAAGTCCCTAGCCCAAAGGATAAATCAATTTGCTGTCGATGAGTAAGTCCCTAGCCCAAAGGATAACCAAGGTGACGAGGTAATTGTGTGGGTGGGATGATCTCCCCTGGCCATAAGAGACTATGCCAGTCTTTAAGATGCAATGGGAGCAGCTTAGACTTTTGAAAGTTAACATGAAGGCCAGCTGCCAAACCATAAACTGAAAGGGCTTGCATCAAAGTAAAAAGATGAGGGAGAGTATTCCTTGGAGTAAAGAAAGAATCGTCAGCATAGGCTTGAGCAACCATGTGACGATTTTCATCCAGTTCCAAACCACTGAGAGAATGCACAGCCACTAGATGATCAATGTATTGCAGCATACGATGAGTAGCAATAGCATACAGTAAGATACTAAGGGGAGATCTGTGACGAATTGAACTACGAAGAGTCCATTCTTTAGAAATGTCTCTAGAAAGAATACAAGCAGCATTGCTATCCCTGTAGAGCCAATAAATAACCTGCTGCATTTTTATTCCAAAGCCCAAGGATCGCATTGTTTGCGAGATGAACTCCCATTGAACTGTGTCAAAAGCTTTGGCAATGTCGATCTGTAAGAGCAAAACATCCTGCTGCGTGTACTTGGCATATTTAATCCCAACATAAGCATTGGCGGTATTGTCCTTGATATGCCTACGAGGAACAAAACCATATTGGGAAGGATGCAAAACCATATTGGGAAGGATGCAGCCCATCATGCAGATAGCCTTTGATATGGTCAACTAGCATTTTAGCTATGATCTTGTAAATGACTAGCATAAGCGTGATTGGTCTCCAATCAGTGATAAAATCAGAAATCTGTTTCTTAGGAAGGAGCTTTACCAGTCCCTTTTCCCATGACAGAGGCATTTGCTGATTTTCCCAAGCTGAATTAGCCATTTGCAGCAGAGGGGATATGAGGCTATCCCAGAAAGCAAGAAAAAATTCAACAGTGAGGCTATCCCATCCTGGATATTTCCATCTACCACATGATTTAACTGCATCGGACAATTCCCTTTCAGTGAAGGGAAGTTCCAGTTCCAAAGCCTGACCTTGAGAAAGAATTGGATGGACATGCTGTAAAAGAAGTTGATGTGCAGAGAAAATATCAGGAGAAGGAAAGTCCACGTGTCCAAAATGGGAGGAGAAGTGCTGCACACAAAAATCAGCAAGTTTAGAGCGAGATGATGACCAAGAACCATGAGGCATTCGGACCCGACAAATAATTGCAGCCTGTGGTTTGTAATGCAAACTTTTGAAAAATTGCTTTGATGAGCAGCCTTTATCTAAAAAAGCCCTTTGTCGAGATCAGGTTTCCCATTTAGCAAGCTTTCTTCGATAAGTTGATTGGAGATAGAATTTGGCTTGACATAAGTGCATGCTTTCATCAGAAGACAAAGGCCAAAGGTGACTAAGCTTAGTCAGACTCTGGCAAGTGAGTTTAGCATGCACAACAGTCTCCCGTGTGGCTCGCATAAATGATTTACCATAATCCTGAATCACAGCTTGCATTCGAGCAACAAAAGCTTGCCATGCATAATCCATATCAAAAAGCATGTGAGAAGAGAGAGGCTAAATGGCATCAGAAACCAGAACTTTAAAATCAGCATGTTCTAGATAACTGTTATGCACCAACAAAAGCCTTCTGCAAGGCAATCTTTCATCAGGAAAGTCATGCATGGAGAGCCTCAGCCAAAGAGGTGAATGATCAGAATACGTGAAGGCATGATCAACCCAAAGTTGACAGGTAAAGGCATCACAATGCTGCGGATCAACCTGATACCATCTGTCCAGGCGTGCCTGATAAGAAGATTGAGCATTGTGTTGAAAGGTATAGCCCGGGATTGTGGGCTGTAATTCCTTCCAGAAAGAAAGAAAAGAAAGAAAGTTTATTAAAGTCTTCGGAAGACCGATGGATCTATGAGACTGTGAAAATCCTGATACAACAAGTTGTGGTTGAAAATCCTGATACAACAAGTTGTGGTAGTGGAGCTACTAAACGAGCGTCCATACCAATGCAAAATGCAAAAATGCAGAATGGTAGTACTAAGTCCTAAGTACAACATAGTCATGTCGATGGTCGACTATATATCAGTCTTAGCATCGTCATCATTATCCGCAGCAGCAAGATATCAGGATGGATGAGGTAGTGGAGGCATGAAGTCAGCAATAGAGTACTGTCGGCCACTCAGAGGTGCGGTCCTGGCACGTCTCCTGGTCATAGCTCCGCGTCTGACCAGGGCTACTGTGACCCCCGTCGATCGGGCTCGGACTCTAAAGAAGGATGGGATGTCCCCAAGTGTGATCTGTGTGTCGACCCTCTGTCTGAGCTATGGGGTCACAGGCTCCGGGTCACGGTCACGGTCATGTCGAGGCCTCGTCTCGTGGGGGTCGATGTGATCTAGTTGAAAGAATTCCGTGATAGAGCTCTGAGAGGGATCAGCCGAGGAAGAAGTTTGCTCCTGTGTCTGTGCTCGAAGTATCCTCTCACGGTGTCTAAGTGCCTCATGAATGAAACTTGCCAAACACCGCTGGTTAGGGTAGGAGAGGAAACAGGCCAAAATCCCATAACTATCCTTGGAGAGGCAGTGGAAACGCCCTCGGATCTCATAGTACACATGACACTTGAAGATGAAATGCTCCTTTGTCTCAACCTCCTGCATGTCACATAGTGTGCATATGCGCCTCTCCTTGGGTAGTCGCTTTGCTCTGCCGCTCTCGATGCGAAGTTTGTGTGAAGAGACCCGAAACTGCTTGCCCAAGAGAGATCCTCAGCGAGTGGGGTAGGTGAATCTGTGTGTATCCTGGTGGGTCAATCAAACCCTCCGCTGTGATATGTAAGAAGTGATCTCTGTAGAACCAAACGTAGCTGAACCAAAAAGTCAGACCACAAAAGCCAACATATGAGTGTGGCCTACGGAGCTCCCGCGAACGCCCCCCCCGCTCCCATCTACCCCCCCTCGTGCGCTGCGCGGCCCCCCCTCCCCTCCCCCTCCTCTTTCGCCGTCGCCCCCCACCATGCCCCGTCGTTTCCCTCTCTTCCCTCTCCGCCCGCCGTCCCCCCTCGCTCCGCTCCTCCCCTCTCCGCTCTCCGTCCTCTCCCCGCCTTCCCCCCCTCGCGTTGCGCTACCACCCCCCCCGCTCCCTCCTCCCCCCCGCTGCAGCGCAATGCTGCCCCCTCTTCCCCCTCCTTCCTCGCCTCTCCTCCCCGCCCCCTCTCGTGCTGCGCTGCCACAACCCCTCCCTTTCCCTCCCCCTCTTCCCCACCCTGCGCTGCGCTGCCCTCTCCCTCTCTCCTCCTTCCTTCCCCCTCCGCCACCCGTTCCCTCTCCACCACCTCTCCCCCTGCTTCCCCGTACCTCTCCATCCCTCCCTCTTTCCTCCCCCGCCTCTGTACCACTCCCCCCCTCCTTTGTCTCTGCCGTTTCCTTCTCACTCCCCCGCCTTTGGAGCGTTCGCAGTTTGTCGGTGCGGTATGGCGGCCAAGAGCCCGGAACCGCCGGTGGACCAGACGGACCCCCCCTCCATTAGCCTACCGCGTAACACTGACAGAGCATCAGGTCTCCTTGGTGAAGCAAGTCGCCACGGACTTCTCCCAGACATCCATTTATGGGAGAGTCATTGGCTACGCCCCTTCACGAGCAGACATCAGGGACTGGTTGCAGTCCACCCTCTACCTTGAGGACAGCCACATTGAGGAGGTTGCACTCATGGGACGTGGTATCTTCTGGCTCAAGCTCTCCTCAGCACAGGCTGCGAGCGATATGGTCAGACGATCCCCTACTTCTGTGGGTGGGAAGATCATCCTTATGGTCCCATGGTATAGGGGTTTCAGTGTAGCGGACTTTGATGCCCGCTTCCGCATTCCTCGCTATTCAGCTACCCTCATTTTCCCAGGCCTCGCAACTGAGCTTCGCCCGATCATCAAGGACCTGGGGGCGCACTTTGGTTGGCTCATGCAGGACACCTTCGTTGATGCAGCGGCAGCCCAAGGGGTGCCACGTGTCAAAGTGGCAGTCCTAGATCCGCAGAGTATCCCCTCGGAGTTCGAGATTGAGACGGACATAGGTGTGGTGACGCAGCGCATTATGGTCACTGGTCGCCCTGATCAGCGTCTGAGATGCCACGGCTTCGACCACCAGGCGCGTTCCTGCCCTCGCTTCACGAGGACAGAACCTCAGAAGGCCCCCATCCAGGCAACTCAGGATCCCCCCCTCTAGGCATCGACACCCTCTCTCGAAGGGGAAGGCTGGATTGAGGTCAAAAGAAAACGGAAAGGAAACAAAGCAGGACCAAAAAAGCCTTCCCATCCACAGCAAGAGCCGCCCCCTGTGGTCACCAATCAGCAGCAGCCCGGTAAGGGGAAGGAGAAAGGGAAGGAGAAGATCAGCCAGCCTCCCCCTCATCCTTCACCCCGCCCTCCCTCGCCTCCTCCCTCCTCCTTGGTCCCCCTAGCTCCACCCCCTCTAGGATCCCCCCAGCACCGGTGGTTTCTGCTCCCCTCTCTCCCTCGAGCATGATTCCGAGGGAACCCCCCATCTCCGCCTGCACCACCTGTGGCCCTGAAGCCAGCACAGACCTCCCCCACGCCTATCCCTCCTGGCCCGACGGAGGGGAGAGGCCCTTCCCCGCAGATGGCTAGCACCACTCCAGCTTGTTTGACAGTTAGCATCCCTCTCTCTGGTTCAGACTCCTCATCCTCGTCCCCACACCCAAGGGCTGCTCCTAGAGCTCTACCTTTGGAGTTTTACCGAGCATGACCTTGGGATTATTTGGATGCAGCGGGTATTGGCTCCTTTCCTGCATGCTTAGACATCAGCATCTTCTTCCTCCGAAAGGGGGTGGAGGGTAAGGTGTCCGTCCTTGCCCCCCACGATGGTCCTAGCTATTCCTTCACTATCACTAGTGACGGGAATGAGCAATGGACGAATGAAAATGTTTGGGAGACGATTCGAGATCAGTTCTAGGAGCAGGTGCAGGACTGGATCGGTAGCAGAGCAGCGGAGATTCTTCAGCAGCAGTGGAAGGAGGGTGACGTTCGTTTGAGATGGCACCACAGCGCCAAACGATTCCGCCTTTTGATCATTATTCGGCCGCCTCTGGAGTGGGCCTACGCGGAAGGGCTCCGCCCGTGGAGGACCTCAGAGGTAGCAGGCTTCTACAATATTTCCCTGGCAGAGGCGTCGAGTTGGTTAGGAGAGCTTACCACCATGGGACGAAGGAACTCTCCCCTCTGTTGAAGGTTTTAGAGGATGGGTCCGATGATCCGGCCTCACCTTCGAAACCCTCACAGAAGCGCGTTCGTCTGCATACTGGACATCCTCTAATCACCCCGACATCGACCACAAGTAGACAGCTGTTTGTGGCCCATCTTCCCTCTTCATGAGTATACGCATTATCTCTTGGAACGTCAACGGGGTCCACTCATCAGGAACCCGCGGCCCCAGGAAGATGGTGCTTAGACAGGAGCTCCAGCCAGCCTTTGTGGGAAGGCTAGATGTGCTCCTATTGCAGGAACACAAGCTTTCGGCTTCTCAGACCAATAATTGTGGGAAGGTCCTCACAGGACGCTCCCACACCTACTGGGAACCTTCGATCGGCAAGCAGGGGAGGAGCGGGGTGTCTGTACCTCCATCGACGCTTCTCTAGTTCAACATGTGTGTGGTTTTGGCACCCTGATCCCAGGACGAGCGCTTTGGGTGGGCTTGAATATTGAGGGATCCCGTATCGGCATCCTCAATATCTATGCCCCGACCGACCTTAAACGGAGAGCGGCTTTTTGGAGCTCTTTGACAGACTTATTGCCAGAGATGGATTCTTGGATTGTAGGAGGGGACTTCAATAACCTTGAGACCTTAGAGGATCAGCAGGGACGGGGCCCAGAGTTCCTCGGTATAGCTTAGGCAGAGCAGGCAGATTGGGACTCCTTCCTGTTCGCAGTGGGAGGTCGGGACAGCTGGAGGGAGCCTTCCTTTTGCAGATGGACAGGGAGTCTGGACTTCTCTTGGGGTTACAAGAGGGAGGGAGGTAGACTTCTGGAGCGGTTGGACCGTTTCTATGTCAGCGATTTTGGCAGAGGCGGAGAGTCAGGAGTGTGGTTCCAGGGACGACACTCTCTGACCATGTCCGAGTCATCTTAGTCTTGGACTCAGCCCCTCACTCCTGACCTCCACGCTCATGCCGGATCCGAGACTCCATCTACTCCAGAGCAGCGGTTTGCAGCAAGATAGTGGACCTGTGGGAGTAGGATTGGGACCCCATGGGGGATATGGCAGCACAGGTAGCTCAGGCGCTAGCCGAGTCTAGTCTCATCTGTCAGCAGGAGGCGATTCAGGTCAGGTAGCAGTGGTGGGCGAAGGAGATGGGTCTCAGACGAGATCTCGCCTCGATACAGCGGATGCAGCAGTCTTCTCCAGGCTCTGAGGAGCTCAGATGGCAGGAGATTAGAGCCCGAGCCATGCTAGAGGAGATCATCCAGCGACGCTCAGAGTTCTCGTTTCATGCTTCCAAGTCCTTCTGGGCTAGGAAAGGCGACAGGATGTGTAGAGAGTTCTTCAGGACTCATGGCCAGAGGTCAGCAGGGGAACAGCTCCAATCTCTTAGAGCGCAGGATGGTAGTGTCAGGATAGATCCAGGTGAGGTCCGAGACTTGGCGACAGATTTCTACAGATCCCTGTTCCAGCAGGAGCCCCCAGACCCTCGTGGCCGCCGTTGCAAGGAGGAGGTGTGGAGGTATACACCATTGCTCATGCAGCCTAGCATGAGTGATTCCCTTCTCGCCCCTTTCACCGTGGCAGAGATGCAGGATGCAGTGAGCACTATTGATGGGCAGAAATGCCCAGGTGAGAATGGGCTCTCTAGAGCTTTCTTCACCACCTTCTGGGAGCAGGTCCACTAGCCCTTGCTTGTAGCCTTCAAGCATATCTTCTCCAGCGGATAGATGCCAGAGAGCCTTGCGACAGGCTTGATTTGCCTCATCCCCAAAGGGGACCGTCAGGAGATTAGACAGTGGCGCCCTATCACCCTCCTCCCGACTGCCTACAAAATCCTCGCCAAGATGATCAGTAGCCGCATCCGCCTCCTGCTACATGACTTGATCCATGACACCCAGACTAGTTTTGTCCAAGATCGCAGCATTTTGGACAACATTTTCACTTTCTCAGAGGCGATGGAGTGGGCCCAGCACAGTGGCCAGCACCTTGCCATACTCCTTGACTTTGAGAAGGCGTACGATAGGGTAGACTGGTCCTTCTTGGAAGGTACACTCTCTCGGTTCGGTTTTCCGGACGAGTGGATCAGAGGTATTGCTAGCCTCTACAGGTCGGCCTCCAGTCGGGTTATCATCAGCGGTAGGATGGGGGAGAGATTCACCCTTGAGCGCTCGGTGCGTCAGGGCTGCCCGCTTGCGCCCTACCTCTTCCTATTTTTTGCGGAGGCCATGACTCACTTCCTACGAGCCCGTACCACTGGTCTTTGCGGGATGCGCCTCCCTATTCGAGACGATGCAGAACTTCTGAACTCCGAGTATGCAGACGACACAGCCCTATATGTGAAGGATGATATCAAGTCACTAGAGCGAGTGAGACTGGCCTTAGAGGTTTTTTGCCTAGCCGCTGGGGCGAAAATCAACTGGCATAAGTCAGTTGCTTTTCTTACGGACCCGGGAGCCAGCTCACAGTGGGGTATTTTCCTGGGGTTTCGTTGGATCCCTAGAGGACAGACGACACGTTACCTGGGATTCCAAGTAGGTCTGGACATCACGCCGGCTCAGCAGTTCTTACCGGTCCTAGCCTCCATACAACGGAAGCTAGCCTTCTGGAGCACGGCTCGGCTATCCTTGGCAGGCAGGGCCCTTGTGGTCAACCAGGTCCTTGCCACTGCTTGGTACGTGGCCTCTTGCTGGTATTTCTCGAGATCGTGTGTAGCCCAGCTGAGGAGACTGGTGCGGAACTTCCTATGGTCTGACTCAGATGGTTCCGGCACCACCAAAGCCCGGTTCGCCTGGCAGACGGTCATTCTCCCCTAGACAGAGGGTGGCCTTGGCATCATAGATCCAGAATGGCAGAGTCAGGCATTACTTGGCAAGTTAGTCATCCGCGGTCTAACCCCAGGAGGGCAGACGTGGAAGCTCTTGCTTCAGCATGGTCTCAGTGCGTGTACCCCCCAGAGAGGGGGTGATTGGCAGCCATCTATCCGGTGGATCTTCACTTTTTCCCCACTGACTGAGCCCCGCTCCCCCTTCCTCTGTAGCCTCGTCTCGGTCTGGAGGAAGTTACGAGACAGCCTTTCCCAGGTTTCCCCTAGCTGTCGAGAGGAGAGAGATAGACAGCCCTGATCTGGAGCAGCCAGGTGACAGATGATACAGGTCGCCAGCTTGGAGAGAGAGCCCATATACCTTGGGTGCTTTGGGCGCGTGGGCCTGCGCGCTCGGTTCGGGTTTGGAGGGACGTCTACAGCCAGCTCAGCCCAGGCTAGCTGGCAGCAGCAGTAGGTACGGCACGTGGGATCCAGGCTGGGCGAGCGGAGATTGATGCTGCCATTCCTGCAGGTTGGAGGATTCCCATGATCATTAGACAGCTCTTCCTAGGAGATGAGAGGTGGCTAGGGCAGTTCACACCCCGTGGCATTCCTTTGGTGGTTGCAGGCCTTTTCTCGGACTCCTCGATCCACTTCTTCTTCGTCGCCGATGATAGCCGTCTCCAGAGCAGAGAGGTTGTGATCGACCCCCAGCTTCCCTGGCAGCGCCTTCGCATCATAGGGCTGCAAGGGAAAACGTGGCATATAGACCCCCTGATTATGCAGGACCAGGACTGGAGACTTTGGATCTGGGAGGGCTGTTCCTTGACAGAGGTGGAGTGGGACCCAAGGGAGTGGCGCTGGCCACCATTGGAGACCTTAGAGAACCCTACCCCCTTCTTCTCTTACAGTGCACGTACTGGTAGGCGTGCTCTTGGGGCCCTCCAGCGCGGGCTACCCACACAGGCACATAGTTGGTATGCCCAAGGGATATCTCTGGTCTTTCTTCGCACATTCTGGAAGACTCTTTGGGCAAGCTGGCGGCCGAGGAAGATCTCTTACTTTCTTTGGATGGTGGCCCACAAGGGGATACCAGTTGGCAGCTGGCTGAGGCAGATGGGGCAGGAGGGGCACTGCCAGATGTGTTTTCAGGAGGAGTCCCTGAAGCACTGCCTTTGGAGTTGCTCGCATGCTCAGACAGTTTGGAAGGGAGTCATGGGGATCTTAGCGAGGGCTGCACCCGAGCTAGGACCGGTCACTTGGGGAGCCGTTTGCTGGTGCAGCACCGAGATGGGACATCACTTGGCTTATGAGTTCTCTAGGCAGGATCCAGTTTTCTTCATCACGCAGGCCACCTGGGCATACATGGACAGCTTCCCTTGGCATCTGACAGAGACAGACGCAGGAGCGATGACTCGACACCTAGTTTGGGAGATCATAGGGAGCATTGCATGCTGGCATATCTGGACTTCCAGATGCGTGCAGACCTTAGGAGATCAGGTTTCTTCTGCTACCCAGACATTTGGAGCACGATCATTCACACGCTCAAGGGTCAGTGGGATCAGATTCAGGGGGAGTCCCGGGCAGGGAAGGAGAAGAGACGGCGCTTCCTTCGTGACTGGGACCACCGAGAGCTGTTCTTCCAGCACTCTGCTCAGAGTCTTCAGTGGCATTACTCACCCCCACCGTGGCTGTTTGTCCACTCTCCGATGATTATGCCCTGAGAGGCTTGTAATTAGTATTTTGGTTCCTCGGGCTGTATCCATTTTGTGATTGTAGCCCGCTGGCCTTTAGGCCCTCTTGTACTCTCGTTTTCAAGCAATATAATTAGCACTACTTTTTGCGCAAAAGAAAACATATGAGTGTGGCCCGAAGTATTATCTCTTGGTTGCGGAGCGTTGTTGAAATCACCACAGATGAATGCATAATGTCTGCACGGATAATTATGCATGGCATCCCAAATCAAAGCTCGACCATTGGAAGATTGAGGGGCATAAACCGATGCAAATTCAAATATTTCTACTTGAAACAAGCATTGGATAATAATCCATCTACCATGGTGATCATTGAGAGCCACAATGGGCTGAAGATCATGCCTTACCAAAAAAGCCACTCTAGAGAAAGAGTGCTGTCCAGCATAGAAAATATCATAACCAGCAAAATGTCCTTTGTGACCAGCATACATGTGCTGATTATGTTCCTGCAAAGCTAATATGTCTGGCTGCAATTGTCTGATATACAGCCACACAAGTTTCCACTTTCTACGATCACACAAATCTTGTACATTGAGTGTAACACATTTGATGTGGTCAAGCATATTTACCGCTATGGGACAGTTATGTACAGCAATAAACAAATTGACTATGTCTGCATCTCCATCTCAATATCTGGACCTCTGCCCTGAGAAGAGGAATCAGCCTGACGGGAAGACAGTAGAGCAGCAACGTCCTCTTCTAGGAAGAGGGTACGATTGGTAGTGACTGCAGCCCAAGTCAAACCGATGCCAGAGTTTTCAGCTGGTGTCTTGGCTTATGAAGATGCACCATTCCAAGTCCTGAATGGCAGAGGTCTCCTAGGAGAGAGAACTTTGCGAGGAGTTTGCCATCCTTCATCCAAAATTTTACCCTTCACCTGAGACTGAGAGGCCGAGGGCATAGGAAGAGGAGCAGTAGCATTTGAGACAGGCGGGGCATTACCTTTGTCTTGAACAACAAAAAACTGTTTTACCCCTTTGTTTTTTTACCAAAGAAGAGGCATTGGCATTCTTACTCTGAGGCGGAACCATTTCAGCTTGTACAAACATAGTTTGTACTGGCATTCTGGGAGCTCGGGAAGGGCATTGTGAAGCCATATGCCCAAATTGCTTGCATTCAAAGCTAGCACTTGCAAACAGCTCCCATTTCAGCTTGTAGAAAGCACTGCCCATGGAAACATTATTGACAGTAACTAAATAAGAAGCCGGTGTGGGATTATTTGTGTCCTGCAAAATGCAAAAGCGATTCGAATTGCCATTTGGTCTTGGTGTGGACAAACCACCTTACCAAGAGAGGCTGCAATTTTTGGCAATAGAGAAGACATGCATTGAGGAAAATCCACAAATTCTACCCATATAGGGCAGCGATGCTGAATCAATGCCTGATAATCCCTGGTAGGAGACCAGGGCAATACATGGACCATCTGCTGGCCATAGAAGAGCGGGGAGTGCTCCAACAAAATCCGTCTATGCTCTTCATCAGCCATTATCACTTAAAAAAACCCCCTCGGTTAAATGCACTTTCTTGACATAGCAACCACCCAGGGTTCACCAATTGCCAACATTTGCAGCAGCAAGCATCCGTCTTGGAAAGAAAATAAAGATGGCATGTTTGGCATAATCCTTCACGGGGTCGAAGATATCATCTACCTCAATCATGATACCTGCGGTAGGGACCGGATCATTCCAACTTTATCTCATATCCTGAAAGCCCTCATGCATTACTTCATATACCAGTTGAGCCTCTGCAAAGGCATGTAGGGGGGTCATCCTAACCCATTACCTGCTTTTGCTTTTTGCTCTGAAGCAATCTCTCTTTGTGAAAGGTCTTCTCATAAGGACAATCTGCCATTGTGACAGAGGGAGAGAAGGAACAGAAGAAGGACAGCAGGACAAGAGAAGAAAGGACAGGAGGAAAGAAAAAAAAGACAGCAGCAGCCCAAAGGAGAACGGAGAGCACAGAGAAAAGAACAAATAAAAAAACAAAGAAGGGACAAAAGAACAGAACGGACAACCTACGGAAAAGTATGTTGACAAAGAACAAATGATGACAAAAAATAGTACGTACAAACAATGACCAAAAACATGGGTAGCAGAGCATGGGATCGAGAGGGTTTGGCGACTTGGGAGAGACCCCAATCAAGAGCAGCCACCCATTATATGCTTTCATGGTGCATAGGCATGACTAGTTGCTATACGACAGAGATCTGTCCTATGAGACCACCCATCGATCTCCATGGATGAGGATCTCACCCCCTTATAGGTAGAGGAGAGACACACTTTGATACAATAGCAAGATCAGGTTCGGAAGGATGGGAAGTGGGCGGTAGTACGAGATGGGCGACTCTTTACAGGCCCCCGTCAGGCACAGGGCTCCTCCCCTAGTGTAGGGGCGGGGTCTATGGGACTCTGATATCCGAGACCCTATCCCACACCATTTGGAATTGTAATGGTACCTTATGGTCGAAACCAGGGAACTTCTCGGAATCCTATACAGGTCTTGACATAGTCTTCTATACAGAGACACATTAGAGTCTAGAGCGTCCTCTACCCGTGGGTAGTGACTACACTTGGGAGGCGGCTTACAGAGAGGAGACGAGGGACACTGGAGGAGTACGAGGGTCCAATGGAGTAGTGGTTCTCTATAGGTCTTCTCTTTTGGAGGCCATTTTAGTAGAGAAGATGAACTCACACTCTAGGTTTCTCTAGATCCGGATTCGATACGCAGGCATACATGATTTGTTCATAGCAGTATGCTACTTTTCCCCCGAGACCTCATACTTTGCCCGAGATGTTTGCGAGGAGATTGAGACATCACTAGTCGCAGCTCTCTATTAGGGTATCGTTGAGATTGAGACAAGAGACTGAGACATCACAGGTCGTAGCTCTCCATCAGGGTATCGTTGATTTTTGGAGTTGTGGGGAAGTCATCTTGGTTGGGGATTTCAACGCGAGGACAGGAACATGTTAGGTATCTCTCCTTGACTTCAGAGATGATTCAATTATGTTACCAGATCTCGACCTAGAAGATGCAGGTTTGTTGTGAGTCTTGGCCAAGCGAAAGTTCATGAGGTTCTATGCACTGAATTCATTGCATATGGGATTAACATCCTCGCCCTGTTCTCTGTAAAAAAGACATCCTCGCCCTGATGCTAGCAAAGCTGTTTAATGAAGTTGTTTGCCTTGGCTTCCCATGCACTTGGACTCTTAACACTATCTCACCTATCCACAAGGCAGGGGATCTCATGAACCCGGGGAACTACAAGACCATTATGATTGAGCATGTCATGTCCAAGATTTATGTATCAGTGCTTGATTTTGAGGTCAGTCGATTCGCAGAAATGCGGGGGCTTTAAGCATATGGACAGGCCGGGTTCTAACATGATCATGGGACCATGGATTACATTCTCACACTCGGATGTATTATTGAGAAGGCGAGGGCACAGAGGCAGAGGGTTTATTGTTACTTTGTGGGTTTTTGCAAAGCCTTGATACAGTTCTTAGATCCCGTCTCATCAGGCATTTGCAGGACTTGGGTTATGATCAGGAGGTTATCTGGGCAATTATGGCACTTTACGAGAGTCTCAGCCAGAGTTCGGACAGGAGAGCTGGATGAACAGATGAGATTTTGAGTATGATAACGAAACGAAACAAAACCTGTCGAAACGGCGAAACAGATGAAACGTTTCTTGTGACTATGGGACCAAATGAGCTCCCAGTGAAGCTTAGCTTCTACAGAGATCATTGCCTACATATCTCGGATGAGGGGTTTATTGACCCACCATGGTTAATTTACCCCATTCATTGAGGATCTTCATTGGGCACTTTCGGGTCTCTTCACCTAGACTCCGCATTGAGAGTGGCTGGGCAGAGGGTCTACCTAGGGAGAGGCGCATATGTATTTTTTGCAGCCTACAGGGGGTGGAGTTGGAGGAACATTTCATCTTCAGATGCCTTGTTTACTATGAGATCAGAGGACGATTTTATTGTCTATTCAGAGATAGCTCCGGGCTGTTATCCTGTTATCTCTCTTTTCCAGATCAGAGATACCTGGCCGCATTCATTCATGAGGCAGTTAGGCATCGTGAGTGCCTACTCCGATCTCAGAGACATGAGTGTAGGTTGGTGGACTCTTCTCAGAGCATTATCATTGAGTTCTTCCAGCCGGATCACATGGACTCCCCCCCTACAGGTCCTAGACATGATCGAGACCCAGAGCCAGACACAACAACTCAGGCAGGGGGTTGATGCGCAGATTACACTTGGGGACGTTCCCTCCATTATCGACTCTTTGCACCTTGCTCTCTCTCTATCATCTAACGATCCTACAAACTCTTTGCACCTTGCTCTCTCTCTCTATCATCTAACGATCCTACAACCTGCAAATAGAAACCAAAGATATATGAAATGGCAAAGAATATAGGACGTGCAAGCCGTGCAGCCCAAGAAGGTTATTTTACACAAAAGATCTGCGAAGGAAACTGCTTCAACTCAACTGATAGAAAATCCATTGATAAAAGAATGTGTAATCATGCATACAAACGCACCTTGCCACCTCAAAATCTGCCTTGACTCAATTGCTAATCTTTTTAACGTAGATTGAATTTATAAATTGTCCATATCTCTTCAACCGGTTATCTGTTTTCAATGAAACTTATATCAGAGCGAAGCTCTCTTTAAGGGTCTCCCTCCCATTTATTAGTTTCTTACAATGGGTCCAAGACAAGAAGTTATGAGTCTCTGTGTATGACTACTTATTTTTATGGTAGTTTTTACCCCCTTTCAGTAAACTATCCATATCTCTTCAACCGGTTATTTGTTTTCAACGAAACTTATATCAATACGAAGCTCCTTTAAGGCACATCCCTGTATGTACTTTAATTTATGATCGCAGTTTTTCATAGGGGGCCGGCAGCACTCCATATCTGATTTCATGCTTTCGCTCCCTCGCGATGATGGAAGGGAACACATTGACCTTGGAGCACATTTCACTTTGTATTATGATGGCAGTTGAGGATGGTGATGCTGTAGATGACTACTATTTCGATATGACTATGTAGGATACAGTTTTTCTGCTTTTGTATAGGATACAGTTTTTCTGCTTTTGTATGGGTGTGGATGCTCAGTTAGGAGCTCCACCCCTCCAGCTGGATTTGTTTTCACAGTCTCATAGACCCATCGGTCCTCCGAAGACTTTCATAAACTTTCTTTCTTTCTTTCTCTCTAAACTGATTTTACATCTCTCGTCAGTTCCAGTCCAGCTTCTTACTATAGTTGGATGCCTCCCAGCTATATCCTGAGGATCTTGCTATTTTAAAGCACCATCTTTGGTATCCTTCATGTCATAGATCTGATCATTTGATTGCTTCATGCGTGTTGCGGTGGGTGGGAATGTGTAGAGTGATTCAAATTTTACCATCTCAAAAACCCATAATAATCAACCCTAAATGCCATTATGGAACTTCCAAAGTCTTATTTTGGACCTTGGATAAAAGACATTGAAGTCCATTACACCATGAAGTTGGTCATCCATTGTGGTATTGATTCTTCTCAATGGCCAATTGATTAAATCCTCTTTATTGGTGCACATGTAAACACACTTATCCTTTTCTTTGAGATTAAAATTGCAGCTTCCCATGGTGGTTAAGGTGAAACTGCCTCTCAATTTCATTTTCCTCACTTGGAAGCTTTTTGGATGATTGACTGACTGACAAAGGAGTAAATCAATGGTGTGGTCTACGTTACCTGATTTTCACGCTTGATATGTTGTAAGATTTGTTCCTCAGAGGCGATGCTATCTCGGAAGTTGCACAATTCAGCTTTTTATGTTTTCCTGAATTCTATTGAGATTCTTTTCTGCATGAATTAATTTTTCTTTTTTCATACTTCTACTTTAGTTGCCTAGCAACTTAGCTCTGCGGATAATTGGTGTTCCATGCAGATCTATTCTCCTGGGTTTCAATCCGCTTCTCCAAAATGGGTTCACTTCATGCATGGTCTACTGCTATTCCTATATCAGGTTTGCTCCCTGATCTTATCAAATGTAGCATATCTGGGAGTCCACGAAACAGTAGAAGGAAATGTAGTCGAAGCATTTCCATATCCAGGATTTAGTTGGAGTTTCAAACATGTGGTATGCACTTCTGCATGTGGTCAAACGCAAGTCTTTTTGTGAGCTGAAAGAGCAGTGCAAATGGGAAGAGGATCAAGTCTCAAACCTTAGTTGTTGAATTTTAAGGACTGGAGTGTGGCTAGAGGTTGGTTTTGATGATCTGAGTGACTCTTGTTGTTTGGAATGTATCTAGACTTTTGATGCTGTTGATGGCAAGCAAGCTAGGCGCACCAGTTCTTCTAGTCCTTTGGGGGAACTTTTTGACCATGGTATGGCTCTTTTTGTTCTAAATCAGAATTTTGGAATGTAGTTGATCATGGTTGCAGCATAAAGCCAAGAGGTTTGCAGATTTTGTGAACATATGTAGCTGACTGCATACTCTTGACTTGTGTCTGCAGGTTGTGATGCTCTTGCTTGTGCGGTAAGATGAGCATTGCATTGTTCATGTTCTTGGGAAGAAATTTTCAAACCAGCAGCACTGATTGCTCAACAGAGTTATCTTTGTTTCTGTTTAGATTTACTTTTTGCAGTAAACCTTTTCCATTTGGCCACTTGACAGTTTGAGACAATGGCTTTTGGAAATACATTCATGAGTGGGAAGCATACATTGTGGTTTTGGGTGATATCCGCTATCCCCTTTTATGGGGCAACTTGGGAACAGTACGCTTCCGTCTCCTTGTATCTTGCATAGATCAAATTGTATGCCTTGTTATTGCAATTCTTTCGTCAAGTCCAATAACTTTTTATTGGTATCGGGGGTCTCATTTTGTCAATTCTCATGAACACTGCAAAACCAAAAGGGAAAAGGCCTCATGAAAATTTGGAATGAATTTTTTGAAATTTACTCTTTTGGAAGTGGTGGTTGGAAGGGAGAGATGTCTTTTTGTTGATTCCACAGAGCTTTTTTTGGAAGTTACATTTGTTTAGAGAAGTCCAGCACATGGTTGGCTTGAGTTGTCAATGATTCGACATGAGGCTGCTACCGTTGCTTCTTGCATCCTACCTTGATATGGAGTCGATGGGATGAGCTGTCCCATAGCTATTTGTACAGAGTATGATAAGTGGATAAGAGATATAAATAAATAATGAAAGAAAGGAAGTTTATTCAATTCTGCAAAAGACCAAAGTGTCTATCAGCCTGAAGAAAACTAGATATGATAAAAGATAAGGGATGCAGCCACTAAGCGGGCATTCACACCCAAGGATGATGTTTGAGATGACAATAACGAAATAGTGAAATACACTGTGATGTCTCTGCAGAAGAGCATAATTGTCTGCATGAGTGAAGGTGGCGACCCTGTCATTAGTAGGTCAACTGTCGCAGCCTCTGTATGTTGTGTCCCCCACAGGGCAGCATTGGATTGATTTCTCTTCTATAGAAGGTCATCCTCTCTTTTGGGTCGTTCTGTAGTTTTTTGCCTGTTTTAGCTACCAATCTCTGATGTCAATGGCGGTGTCCGGGAGTTTTTCTGCATTAATCACCCAATAGTCCAGCCACTCTATTCCTGTTTGGTACCAGCTCTTGTGTTTGGTTGCTTCCATTGCTTTGCAGGGGAGCTTGTCCTTACACATTTTTGATCCTATATTAATATATCTTATGTGTTGGCATAGGGCATCCCCTTCTATGTGTGGGCATAGGGCTTCACCTCCTAGTGTTTGGTTGCTTAATTGCTTTGCAGGGGAGCTTATCCTTCGCAATTTTGCTGTATTGAGATATCTTATGTGTTGGCATAGGGCTTCCCCTTCTAGTGGCAGCATGCCTGTTTTAGCTTAGTGAGATAGGGTGGCGAGTTTGAGTCTGATTAGAAACCCTTTTTGCACCACCCGAGTTGATCCCTCTAGAAGAGATTAACCGTATCATACGGTTAGGCCTCCTCCAGCTCTATACATCCCGGACTTGGGGAGGGGACAAGGAGTTCCCCACCAAGATCCAGTTCTATTGATCACTTCTTGAGAGTGTCAGAGGATGGACTCATCATCAAACCCCAATACCTTGAGTATCGAAGAGTCACATACTTTTTTTGTGTGGAATCTTTGAGTCATTATATTACAAAAAAAGCTATCCCAAAAAGGGAGAGCTATAATACATCAAGAGAAAATCTCACTGTAGGACAAATATACATCATGATCAAAGACATGAGATTGCAAGCAATCAAAAAGTGATTGCTGCAAAGAGTGTCTGAAGAAAGAGAAATAGGAAAAAACAGGATCACCAAAGACCCTATGATTGCGATCCTTCTAGAAAGTCCAGAGTGCCCAGTAGCGAACCCAAACAAAAAAGAAATCAAACTCCTGTCTGGGTGGATGTACACCAAAAAGCTAGAAGAACTTGCCAAAAGCAATCTCAGGAAACCGAGCTCTCAAAATCTGCCCAAGGAAGTCCAAGAAAGCACTAGAGGAAGGACAATGCCAAAAGAGATGAGGCACAGTCTCTCTCGGAGCGAGACATCTGCGACAAATAGAGGAAGCAATATGTCATCGTGCCAAGAGCTGTCCATGAGGAAGAACACCCAACAAAACTCTCCACAAGAAAACCTGCTGACGGAGAGGAATCTTAGAATGCCAAATCTGTCTCAAACGTTTCCGCCACCATTTCATAGGATGATTAAGATGCCAAAGTTGATTTGCCTTTTGCGAAATAAATGGTGGAGGAAGTAGAACTTTATAAAGAGAAGAGATAGTAATATGTGCAAACTGTAGAGGATGGCATGACAAGCTCACAGAAGAAAGTGTCCAGTCTTGAAGACGATCCTGTAGATGCAATGGAGAAACCGGTTGGAAAGATTGAAGCATCAAAGTAATCTTATGCCAAAGTGGACGATAATGCATTCCAAGGCCAAATTTGGCACCGGCTAAAGGAAAAGTAAGGGGAAATCCAGCATCATCAACAACATCCTGAACCAAACGAATCCCCTTGATACTTAGAAAATACGAACGTCGAGGATCCTGCAAAGCCAAAGGAAGGACGAACACTCTAGACCGATGTATACTTTCAGCTCTGAAAGAGTTTCCCTGCAAGGAATCACTGCCATGCCAATCCAAGCGGGAAAGGATGGACTGCACTATTCGAAGACAAATGTGCAAAGGCCAGGTTGCCAGTTTCCAATACTCAAGCTTTTTCCGAATCTTAGCCAAAACCCAATCAGTTTGTTGTCGGTGAGTGAGTTCCCACCCCAAAGGGTAACCAAGATGACGAAGAAACTGAGTGGGTGGAATGATATCCCCGGGCGCAAAGGGAGGAGCTTAGACTTCTGAAAATTAACATGAAGACCAGCTGCCAAACCATAAACAAAGAGGGCCTGCATCAAAGATCATGGGGCGTATTCTTCGGGGTAAAGAAAGAATCATCAGCGTAAGATTGAGCAACCGTGCTGCGATTAGCATCCAATTCCAAGCCATGAAGTGATCCTGTAGCCACAAGATGATTAATATATTGCAGCATAGGATGAGTAGCAATGGCATACAGTACACACACACACACTTTTTTTGGTAAAATCCAGTGTATCTATATTCTCATAAATTTACAAGATGAGAAGTCTCCCACACACTGACATTAGACTCCAAACTAGAGCCCAATGTAAAAAACTCAAAAACAGATAGAGAACACTTCAAGGCTAGTAGCATCCAAGTCCCTTGCAGCAAAACTGTCATATAAGGATTGCTTGAGGGACATTGTGAAGAAAATATATGCTTGAGGAAACTGTTGACCCATCCTGGAATGCAGTCTCTGAGTCCAAATGGTCCATAGTACCCAAAAGCGAGTCCAGTGAAAGAAGAGGAGGAATGGAGACATCTGAGATGAGAGGCATCCAAACATCCAGAAAAGTTTCCCAAATCTGATGGAGGGAAACCGAAGCCGCAGCAAATGAGAAATACGAGTGATCAATATGCGAGAGTGTGGGCAAGACCATAATAGATGAGGAACTGTTTCACAGTGATGAGAGCAACGGGGACAGGAGGGGGAAGCAATGCGGCGTGCTGCCAATTTCGCCCCAATGGAGAAAGCTCCCACTATACATCTCCAAAAGAAAAACCTCTGTTTCAATGGCAATTTGGCTTTCCAGATTTTCATGAGTCGTGATTGCCACCAAGATAGAGGCCTATCCAAATTCCAAAGAGTGTTGGCATGCTTATCAATCCATGGCATCAGATTTGTTGCTGATGTTGTGGATCAACAAGGTTGTATGCTTTCATTTCCACAAGCTTGCAGGACATTCTCCTTGGGTCTACATCATAGGTCCATTTGGAGAACTCTTTCAACTATGTTGCAGCCAGTTGTTCCGGTCCCTCCACTGTTTGTACACACTGTTTGTACAGGACAGATTACTGGACTGGAAATTGACTTCCTTACCTCCTGCTACTCATACGCTCTCAATGCATAATTTGACCTCCTCGAAGGTCTACAGATTTCTTCTTCAGTACACACACACACACACACTCTTTTGTAGTGAAATCTTATATTTCTATGTGGGAAACCTCAAAGGAGGTTAAAACCCACCAATAAGTACAAGGAAAAAATTTACAAGTAAAGCCTCAGAGCAAAAGTCATGAGGCAGCCAAAGTAAAAAGTTACATATCAAGCTGGAGGAGGATCAAACACAGCATCCTCCAGTTTCAAATTGTTGTTCTGTAAAAACTGATGCAGTGATGAAACCACACCATCAATAAAAACAAGCTATTTTTTGCCCTTGTGATTCTTCTTGATATAGGCTGGTACCCGAAATTTTTGAATCATAGGGTCAAAAATCTGTTGTAACATGGGATGAAAAGATTCTAGTGAAAAAGGTACTTCTGCATCCCGAACAGAAGAAGACTCTGGCACAGGCATCAAAGGCAAAGAGGCTAAATCAACATCTGTATCCTCCGATGAAAGAGCTGCATCTGATAAAGTAGGACTCAGCATTTCAGCTTCATTCTGAGGATCAACCTGAGAAAGAGTAGGGGTAGCATCCTAAGAGAGAGCATGCAGATCATCCTGTAAAATCCCCTCTGCAAGGGGCACATCCATATCCTGAGGAGAAGGAGACTGATGGTGCTCAACAGGGGTGCAATCCTGAGCTTCTTCAGCAAGAGGAAGATTGGCCTGTGATTTATCGACCTTCCTCCAGTAGTGCTTCGTAGCTGTAGAAGGCTTCTCCAAAGAAGCCATAGCAGAAACCGAAGGAGAAGAGAGTAACCTTGACAGCTAAAGAAGGAGTAGGAGGAGTGGGCCTGGATGTAGAAGGGTAATTACGTGCAAAATGACCAACCTGTTGGCATCGATAACATGCAGTGGGAAAAGATGCAAAATGCAGCTTGATGTGCATTGGATGGGCAAATCCTAAATCAAGATCCAGAGTAGATGGCACGGGCTGAGTCATATCCCACAAAATGCAAAGGCGAACATCACGGGAAGCTTGCAAGAACTCTTGTCGCGGAACATGAAGAGGCCTTCCCAAAAGCGCTGCAAGAGTAGAAAGATGCTGAAGAAGAGGCACAAGCAGCGCTTTGAGAGTAATCCAAACCGGACATTGAGTCAGAAGGGTAGCAGAAGGATCGAAAAGTGGATCCCAGGGCATCACATGAGCGAAGAAACCAGCCCCAGGAACACCAGCATGACTGACTAGCCGCTCCACCACATCAGACGAAGAAACATGGTGATAATAAAATCCTGTGCCCAGAAAGACAAAGGAGAAAATACAATCCGGACCAATTGCGGCTTCCAACGACGAAGATGAGCGGCAGAAAGAACCCTGCCCATAAAGTAGAGACAGACTCCAAACTGTTGAGCCTGTCGAAGACCTGAAACCAGAAGGGCAGAATCCAATGAACAAACAAATGGGAAACCCGATGAAGGATCATTTGTGACAGAGGCTGAGCATAACTGACGTAGAAGATCCAGCTGTTGGGAAGAAGAAGGGCCATCTGCGAGATCAAGCTTTGCCGATTTGAAAGAGGATGAAGAAGGCAAAGCACCACGCTTCCGTCGAATGAAAACTCGAGCAGGAGGAACAAAGGAAGCGAAAAAAACAGAAGATGTTTCGGGAGCCTGTACGGACGACCGTACATATTGTACGGGCTGTACGAACAGTGATAAGGAAAAAAAAGGAAAGACAACCAGGAATTATGTACTTCACCACATCGGATAGCTGAGACTTCATAGGGATCAGCTGCAATGTGGGTTCGTAGATGATAAGCTTATGAACCAGGTTCCAGAGCATGTGTCTTTGTATTAGGCATCGAGACAAACCCCCACAAAAACTGAGTGAACATGGATTACACAGACTCAAAGAGAGCCAAAAGACTACACAGCCCGAAACAGATAAACTTAGAACTAACGATGATGGTCCTGCCTGTAAGGTAGCATTGCTCAGCCAACTACGAACAGATCGCTATCTCTGGATTTCTTCAGCACCAAGGTCTCCTCAGCATCACCGGGCACTTGCTTGGCCAAAGCCTCCCTGCTGTCAGCCTTGAAGCGAACGTGTACCCCGAATAAGAGTCAGCCCATGCTCTTGGATTTCGTGGAGCTCACAGACTCAATCGCCCAAGATCCTCTCCTTTAACCGCACTATCAACACACGGCCAAAATTCTACAGGACTTCAGTAAGCGCCACTTACACCACCGAGCTCATCATCACCAAGCACCTAGTGTTCATTTGTGCCAAGCATGCAGTCAGAAATCCCCATCCCATCACGTACGTAGGCCTTTTTTTTGATGGGCGCTTAGCCTTTCGCTTTCATCTACGAGACCCCTAGTTACGTGCGTCGCTTCCTCTTTTCTTCAGAAATACTAGATTTCTTTACACATGATCGATCGCAATCCAGCCGCTCTACATTCCTTGCTACGTAGCCACCTTTGCATGAGCAAGATGCCTTCCCAATCAGTCCAGCCACCTCAGCCTAATTTGCCACCTCATCAGTGACATTTTACCACTCTCCCATTTAAAAAATGCAAATATTCCCCCAAGGCACATTAAATGCACATTTTGGACCTTTAGTCACACAATCCCCACACACATTAGCATGCACATTAAAGCTTGCATGCACCCCTGTACACACACATGAAAAGCCCCTTGACGTGGGCACCAAAACATGTCGAATTCCCGTAACATGCAAGTGCACATTGACTCAGGAAAATATTAAAAAGCCCTTCATGACTTGACTTTACATGACCCCAAAAACATTTCACTTGACCACACACTGGACACCCTTGCTCTAGAAGACTGATACAACCACATTGCATTTCATCATCTCCCATGAAGTCCGTGCAAAACATACTTTATCGTCTCAAAAAACTATACATTAGTCCATCATGCTTGTGAAAGAAAAATCCACAAATGCCAAAAGCCCACACCTACCCTAGATGTGTACAACTATGTGCCTACCCACAGCTATATACAGTGCTCAAAAACTTGATACAGATTTTGTCCTATCAACGGGGAAACCTGTACGGATTTTGCAGGTACGGATGAGGCAGGTAGATTAGGTACGGATGAGGCAGGTACGGGTGTCTGCACCACGTGTACCTGTATGGAGGGTTGTACGAAGGGCTGAACCGAAGGCTGTATAGAGAATTGCAGGGGTCGGGGGCTGTACGGAGTTCCGTACAGCCGGCGGAAGCTGTACGAATGGCGATGAAGATTGCAAGGTGGAAGACGAGGGTTGTACGGGCAAAACTAGGTAGGGAACAGAGGGGGTTGGAGGGTCGACCAGGGCTGCGGGGGCTCCAGAGCTCTCCATCGCTACCACTCTCACCTACACATCACACTTTTTTTTTGGGTAAAATCCAGTGCATTGTATTTATATTCTCATAAATTTACAAGATGGGAAGTCTCCAAAATGGAGAGTATCCCAAAGATCAGAAGCATAAAAAGAAAAGCTCTATGCAAGAAGCATTAGATCACCCTCATGGCAGGCATCATATAAGGATTGCCGCAATGAGGCTCGGAAAGATTCATATGACTTGTGAATTTGCCGGCCCAAGTATGCCAAATTATGCTCATTCCAGATTGTCCAAAGAGCCCAATATCTTACCCATGAGAGAAATAGTGAGTATTGAGACAAAGACCTCATAAATTTGCCAAATAACCAAAAATGTTTCCCAAATCTGTGACTCGGGAAACGGAGCCGAAGATGATCTGAAATTCTCCCAAGGAGGTTCCTAGAAGACGGGCAGTGCCAAAGCAAATGAGGGACAGTCTCTGAAGGAGCTTGACATGGTAAACATGTGGATGGTGCAATGTGACGTTTGGCAAGTGTGATTCCCACTGACAATGTGCCGGTCATGCATCTCCAAAGAAAAAGTCTTTGTTTCAAAGGCATTTTACACCTCCATAATATTCGGAGATTCTTCCGCCACCATGAGAGGGGCTTCCTGATATGCCACAGAGTATTAGTATATTGCTGAATCCATGGAGCAGGTTGAAGAAGCTTGTAGGCTTTGATGGAGGTCAAAGCAGGTAGAGGAACAGGATGAGAGCATGTAGCAGAGGGTTGCAATTGCCAATTCATAAGCCTGTCTGTGTCAGCCACAGGAGGAACAGGTAGAAGAGGATGTAACAGATCAGCAATTTTCTTCCATATGGACCTATGATGCATTCCCAATGCATAGGAGGCAGTGGCCTGAGGCAAAGATAAGACATAACCCTGATCATCTACCACATCATTGATGTATCTAATTCCCAATTTCATGAGATTATATGCCCGAACAGGTTCCTGTAAAGCAAGTGGAATGTCAAAGATGGCACTCCAATGAAGAATTTCTTTCCTCATTGAGTTTGTCCCCGAGCAATTATCAGGAGCCCATTTGACCTTGGAAAGTACTTGTTTCGAGTCAAGTATCAGAGCAGTAGAGCAAGGGCAGCCAGGAATCTTCCCTACAAATCTCCCAATGACAACCTCCCAATGATCAATAGTCCAATGGCCATAAGCAGATGTCCTCATGTTGACACACATGGATGCTATCATACAAGTCCATGGCTGTTGTTGACGGAAAAAAGTATGGAGCATAGTCGCCTTCCTTGCAAGTACATGATATCTTATATTGAGAACATTGAGTCCCCCATGCATCCTAGGAGAGCACACCATTTCCATCTTCATCAGTCTCAATGCTTTCGTAGCAGTTTTTGTCCTCCATAACAGCTCCATAGCTTGAGACATAAAGGTTGAAATATCTCTGGAGGACCAATGTAGCAAAGGCAAAAAGAACTGAACATAGGACATTACAATGGACTGTACTATTCTGAGTCTGACATGAAGTGGCCAAGTAGAAATTTTCCAATATTTCAGTTTATGTTGAAGTCTTTGGAAGATCCATTTTAACTGCTGCTTCCTAGTGATATGCCATCCTATAGGATATCCCAAATGCCTGACTATATCTTTGGAATGCACTACCTGACCTGGCCAGAGAATAGAATGCCAGTCACATTGTTTCAGGGGAAGCAATTTAGATTTGTCAAAGTTGACATGCAATCCCACTGCTAATCCATACAATGATAGTGTGGTCATTAGCATGTGAACTTCCCGGGGAGAGTTCTATGGCATAAAGAAGGAATCATCAGCATATGCTTGTGCCAAAAAAGATGCAGCCTTAGGGATTTTAAGACCAGTCATCTGTCCTGTGTTTGTAAGATGATCAAGATACATCAAGAGGGGATGGGTCGCAATGGCATAGAAGAGACCACTAAGAGGGAAGCCCTGTCTAACTGATCTACCCAATGTCCATGACCGAGATAGATGACCCCCAAGAATGCATTGAGAAGTAGAGCCAGAATAAAGCCAATAAATTGCATTTGCTATCTTGGGACCAAAGCCCAACTTTGTCATGATTTGAGAGATAAAATCCCATTGAACAGTACACACAGACACACACACAGAGGATTGCCATTGGAGAGATGCGGGTCTCGTTACATCAGCTGGCGATCGAGGCAGGGATTATATCAGAACTTTAAAGCAGATAAAATCCCGTGCCTGTTACCTTTAAGGAGGACTGAGATTTCTATCAATTTCGTACCAAGGGAGTCAATAAAATACCAAGAACAACTTTTACACTATGGATAACTCCAATTCATCCAATTCTGGGATCAGTGCTTAAATCAAAGTTTGTTGCAGGAGAACAGGGAATAGAAGGGGGAACCCACTTGAAGATTCAGTCAAATTTCCATGTGCTACTTCCAAAATCTTGCAATCACACGTGGCAGCTCTCCCCTTCCTTTCCCATGCAGTCGCAGGCCATGTGAATCTCTCTCTTTCAGCTTACAGGCAATGTACCTTGGCTGTCCACCAGGCTCACCCTTGGACAGCTACATGCTCCCTTTGTCAGATTCAAGGGAGATTCATGCCTATCTTGGAGCCCTAGTTGGGTCACGGGTGAAATTAGGCAAGGGCCCAGCTAACATAAACAGCCCTATGGTGGTTATTTGTCGGACTAGCCAGCCCTGCTTTAGTCCTTCCTGTGCATTCCCTGCTAGCTCAACAGCCCCTGCAGTCTGCCTCCTTGCCCTCGCATACTCTATTGCACTCGTTGCTAAGCTGTTCACCGAGTTTCAGCATCTGACTTTGTCTATCCAGCTTGCAATCAACAGAGGCAATCACATGAATTACCTCAGCCTGAAGCAGAAAAGCCTTTCCAGCCCCTTCACTCTAATTCATCCCTTCTTCTTGTGGCTCTCAGGCAATACTTCATCAATGCTGTCTATCGTTGTTACAAGCAGAACTGAAGGAAATCATGGCAAAATTTTCTCTATTCTGGGATCAGTTCTGATTTATAGCAGTTCTTGTTTATCTGAAAATACAATCTGTGGTTTCGGATTCCTAGAAGTATCTGGGACTGTTGAAGAAATATGAGGCAAATGACTTCCTTTTATGAGATTAGAGCCTGTTCTTCCACTCATTACTTGGAAAAGAGTTCTGATATCGTGGTTGCCAACCATGAGAAGATAGGAGCAATGGTAAAAGAACCACATTTTTCATTTGGTGGGACTCAATGCAAAGTAGGATCCAAGGAGGTCTGCATCTTGCTACTCACAGGGGGTCCACACCTTGACCGCCTAATCTTGTGTTGTGTGATCTCCCTTTTGCTTTTCAGGGCAAATATCCAAAAAAGAATCTTTAATTACTAAGTAATATGTAAGCGGGTGTTTTGCCCCTCACAGGGATGGAGTTGACAAGGGACATCATAAAGTGTATCTGCATAGGCTCTCCAAAGACTAGGGTCATGGATAGGACATGACAATTTTCTTTCTAGGAGTCAAACCCAAAATTCTTTGGAATTACTCTTGTAGAGGATGCGTAAGAGCTCTTTCTTGTGGTGCTTTCTTTCATGGCTAGTCTTAAAACCCTTATTGTCATGACTGCTCTTAAAGTGGAATCTAGACTATGATTATTATTGACTGCCTAACGGTCAAGGGGACCGGTGAGGGTTAGTTGGCAGTAATCTAATGGAACTGTAATGTACAGTGCCTTTTTTTAAAGGCATTAAAAGAACTTGGCAAGGCAGGCGGAATGAAACCTGTTGATGATGAAGTTATCTTGGAACCACACTATGTATCTGCCTCGGGTTAATTGAGATGGTGAGAGAGAAATTATGAGTGTTGAAATTGAGTATTATGTCAACTGGATGATACCCCAAACAGAGGCTACTTGTGGCTAGAGGCTTCTGTGTAAAAATATTGGAAAGGTAGCTCAAGTTTCAGTATCATGGCTGATCTCAAAGAGTGTGCAATGTCTTATGTAAGCTGTACATGCCTTTGCATGTGAGTAGTCCGAGCTCTGAATACATTTTCTGCTTTTGGGTAAGTAAAGCTAGAGAAAGGATAGATGCCACAGTTATTATAGGAGGGCAGCAAAGGAGGAGATTCAGTGCCATACAAAGGTCCATGATGTGGATTATAATTAGCCAAAGCATTCAAGACCTGTGAAATCCGGATGGGATGCGTGAATCTACATCCATCATTGTAGAGTAGGTCAACAGAATCAATTTTCTTTTTGTTCTTTTGGCTCTCTAGTGCATGTTAAAGGTCCCAGTCCCCCCTACTGTTTCCTTTCCCTTTACTTGTAGCTAAAGCGTCCAGGCCTCCAAAATCCAGATGGATGCCTGCAGTTACATCCTTATGCCATTGTAGAGTAGGCCATCTGAATGTCCTTCATAAACAAAAGAGATGTGGAAGAAAAGACAGAGAGTTTGAAAAAGGTTTCTCAGAGAAGAACTAGGGGTAAGAATTTCAAACCTCATCCCCCATGATTCTAGCAGAGAAAGGGATGCTACCCCTTGAGGGTGAAGCAAAACTTGAAAAAATAGAAAAGAACAGAATTCCTTGCAGGGTGATGGAAGCAACAAAAGAGAAAGGGTGGTTTAAAGAACCAAAGAACTGGTTAGAAACATGGAGCATTTCAAGTCAAGACCTACCGGGGAAAAAGGGAGCCATAAGGGGCTTTGTACAACAGAAAGTGGTGGACACCTTATGGAACAGATGCAAAGGGGTAATGGAGTTCTAGAAAAAAGAGGTCAATCCTATGCTCACATACAATGAGCATCTCTACATACTTACATATACAAATTTAGAGTCAGCTCACCCGACTTGGAGGTAGAGACAAGTAGATTGACAGACACCCCAAGTCAAGAGAGGCTGTGCAAGATATGTGGCGATAGTTTGATTGAGGATGAGCACCATTTTATCTGGTAGTGTCAGAGGTACTCCGACATCAGATCAGCACAGGGCTAGGATCTGATGACCTTTCTCTCCCTCCCATCACGGCAGATTGGAGATTTATTGATCCAGATCTCGGCACATAGGAGAGCATTCCTAGCACTTAGGGCGGGACGTTGATCACCAGTGGAGATCCTTTCAACCCTTCCTAACCCTTCTCTAGAGGTAGAGTATTCTGGCTACCACGGTTGGAGGAGATAGCACATTCTCTCTGGTCTCTTTATCTCCCATTATATGTTTGTAATATGCACTTTCTGTGTCTCAGTGTGTTTTTCTAGCTTGGTACTGGGTAGATTCATATACCCCAGTTTAGGCTGTTTGTTCAATTTTGATTTTCTATCCAGAAGAGTTATCTTTAGAACTTTCCGGTACAGCTTCTGTATATTGGTCTTTTTCCAGCCCCATACATCTAGATGGCTCTTCCGTGGACTTTAATACATGCATTTTATTTCATTTCATTCTGTGTGTGTGTGTGTGTGTGTGTGTGCGTTCGATCAGTGTGAGAGAGAGATGTAAGGTGAGCGATGGAGAGCTTTGGAGCCCCCGTAGCCCTGGTCGAGTTTCAATTCCGTCATCCTCTATTCACCTCCCAGCCCCATCCATACCGTCCGTACAGCTTCCTGCTCCCTTCTCCCCCCGTTTGTACAGTCCCAGCCCTGTTTTGTTCAGTCGCGCCCTATCTCTTTCTTTGTCTTTCTAGGCAAAGGATTTTACTATGCCCACTGCTCTTCGATTGATTTGGTAGAGTGCCTTGTCAGTCGTGCTGGTGTTCCTGGAGCGGGTTTTTTTGCTTATGTGATGCCCTGGGATCCCCTATTTGATCCGTCTGCCTCTCTTTTGACCCATTGTCCGGTTTGGATTACCCTCAAAGCGCTGCCTGTGCCTCTTCTTCAGCATCTGCCAACTCTTGCAACACTTCTGGGGAGGTCTCTCCATGTTCCGAGACCAGAGTTTTTGCAGGCTACCCGTGATGTTCGACTCTGTATCTTATGGGATATGATGCAACCTGTGCCATCTACTTTGGATCATGATTTGGGCTTTGCTGATATGATGCGCATCAGGCTACATTTTGCTTCTTTTCCTACAGCCTGTTATCGGTGTCGTCAGGTTGGTCATTTTGCACGTGCCTGCCCTTCTACTTCCATGACCACTCCTCTTGCTCCTTCTTCAGCTATGAAGTTTACTCTTCCTTCTCCTCCGGTTTCTGCTAAGGCTTTGCTGGATAAGCCTTCTTTTATTGCCACGAAGCATTACTGGAGGAAGGTAGAAAAATCACAGGCCACTCTTTCTCTTGCTGAAGAAGTTTAGGATGCGACTCCTGGGTGTTGAGCATCTTCAGCTTCCTTCCCCTCAGGATATGGATGTGCCTCTTGCAGAGGGGATTATACAAGATGCTGCCCCTGCTCTTTCTTAGGTTGATCCTCAGAGTGAAGCTAAAATGCTGAGTCCTACTTTATCAGATGCAACTCTTTCGTCGGAGGATACAAATGTTGATTTAGCCCCTTTGCCTTTGATGCCTGTGCCAGAGTCTTCTTCTGTTTGGGATGCAGAAGTACCTTTTTTACTGAAATCTTTTCATCCCATGTTACAACAGGTTTTTTACCCTGTGATTCAGAAATTTCGGGTACCAGCCTATATCAAGAAGAACCACAAGGGCAAAAAACAGCTTGTTTTTATTGATGGTGTGGTTTCATCACTGCATCAGTTTTTACAGAGCAATAATTGGAAGCTGAAGGATGCTGTGTTTGATCCTCCTCTAGCTTGATATGTAACTTTTTTATTTTTATTTTGCAAAAAGGAGACTTCTATTAAATAAGAAAGAAACTCGCTAGAGCAAGCTCTGTGCGGAAATACAACATGCTAAACATGTAATGAAAACACCTCAGAGGAATGAGGTAGAAAGAAACTAAGGCTGAGGCTGAGAATGCCAAGTCAACCGTGTAGAGACATAGAGTTGTCCTATCTTCCCACAGAGGACAACATAGCAGATATGTTTACAAAGGCACTTCCTCGTCCCAAGTTCGAAGTCTTCCAACAGGCTTTACACTTGGTTCCCTTTGTTACATGATCTGACTTCCCTTGTACATTCATAGGTGGCTATATCGTTTTGGATGAACATCTGCCACCATGATCAGAAAATACTAGGTATTCTGAGATGTTTCCAGAATACTTCAGCCCATCCTATGGAGGGGGGCTTGTAGGCCATCTCTAGATGGTTCTAGTGATGCCCTACAGGCCATGGTATGTGCCTTGTAGGCATAAGTATAGGCATTAAGTGCCTATATTTATGCCTACAAGGCACATACCATATTTAGTGCCTCTATTTATGCCTACAAGGCACATACCATGGCCTATGGGCTGAAGTATTCTGGAAACGTCTCAGAATACCTGGTATTTTCTGGTCATGGTGGCACATGTTCATCCAAAAGGATATAGCCACCTATGAATGTACAAGGGATGTCAGATCATGTAACAAAGGGAACCAAGTGTAAAGCCTATCGGAAGACTTTGAACTTGGGACGAGGAAGTGCCTTTGCAAACATATTTGCTATGTTGTCTTCTGGAAAATAGGACAACTCTATGTCTCTTGTTGACAACCGCTCCCGAACATAATGATAGTGAACATCAATATGCTTGGTGCGCGCATGAAACACTGGGTTACACGCAATGGCCAAAGCACTCTGGTTGTCAGTGTGGACAATAGTGGAGGATGTTTCACGAATACCAAGATTTGTAAGTAACTGCCGAAGCCAAACACACTCTACTGTAGCGGTGAAAGCTGCCCTGTACTCAGCCTCACAGCTAGATGTGGCAACTATTGGTTGCTTCTTGCTGAGCCAAGAGATACATGAATTGCCAAGCAAAAAACAATTGCCAGTATGTGACACTCTGGTGTCGGAACGAGTGTTCACAGAAAACCTGCGAACTATTTACGATGAACCTATATTTTCTCAATTTTGTAAAATCTGCAAAATTTTAGGCAAATTAGTTATATTTAAACCAAAAAATTTGCAAATTCTCAAAAAAACCTTCAAAATTTGAAACCCCAAGTTTTGTGATTTGTTGACAAAAATGTTTTCTGTGAACACTGGTCGGAACATCCTGCCCAGTCACTATCCGTGTAAGCATGCATGGTAAGTGAACGCTGATCATCATAGAAGAGGGCCAACCTCTGAGATATCTGAAGACTCTCTTCAGTGCCTGCCAATGCTGTGAATTGGGCATGTGCATGAATCTGCTGAGCTGAGATACTGCATACTGTAAGTCGGGTCTGGTGTTACATAAGTAAATAAGGCATCCAACAGCCTGTTGATAAAGAGTGATATCACATGGTGGGCTCCCATCATGAGTTGAGAATTTGAAGCCAGGGTCCACTGGAGTAGAGATTGGCTTGCAATCCTCGAACTGAAAACGATCAAAGAGCTGTCCAATATACTTGGACTGAGACATCATGATACCCCCCTCAACATGAGCAAACTGAATGCCCAAATAATAATGGAGCCGTCCCATGTCTGACATGTCAAAAATCTGCTGCAAATCAGCCTTGAAAGCTGCAATTTGCTGAGTATCTGGGCCCATGATGAGCATATCATCCACATATAAAATCAGCACTAAAAAATCAGATCCACTCCCGCGGACATAAAGAGTGGGTTCTGTGGGGCTATTCTGAAAACCAAGGGATAGTAAGTGTGCATGAATTTTGGCATACCATGCCCTGGGTGCCTGCTTCAAACCATAAAGGTCTTTTCTAAGCCGGCATACCTTATTTTCAGAATTAACAACCTCAAAGCCAGGAGGTTGTGTGACATATACTTCTTCCTGCACATCCCCATGAAGAAAAGTAGTCTTAATGTCAAGTTGGTGCACTTGCCAATGATGACGGGTTGCAATGGCAATGACACATCTAATGGTAGTAATCTTGGATGTGGGAGCAAATGTCTCCTTAAAGTCAATGCCTTGTTGTTGCGCATATCCTTTTGCAACAAGACGGGCTTTGTTGGGGCTTAGACAACATATAGAGGACCGCCATAGGGATGTCACTTTGTCGATCTATCTTTTATCCCATGGGTTCATATATTAGTATTTGTGTTGGATGTGGATGCCCGCTTAGTGGCTCCACTTATTCAGATTGTTTCTCATTGTATCTGGTTTTCTCAGTCTCATAGACCGTGGTCTTTTGAAGCTTTCATATAAATTTTTTTTTCATAGAGACAGCCTTGAGCAAGGGGCCAGTACTGCGGGCACAGATAGCCACCATGCAGTCGGCCATGGAGGAGGATGTTGGGAAATGCAGCTTGCAAAGGCCACTATTTGGGCCAACCATTCTTGAGCGGCAGCACAGAGCTAGTAAGACTCTTAACATTAGAGCTAGGAGGACCCCTCGTACATCCAGCACTACCATTGAAACTTTGTTGCTTCCACCTTGGGAGTTCCGGAGCATGGGATTGAGGGCGCATGGGGCATAGGATGTGACCCCACTCCAGAGCAGTGTCTTGTCATTCGATTTCGGGAGACTTAGGCTAGCCTTGCAAGCAACACTACGCAAGCGGTCGGCTCCACGAGACCACCCCTAAATCCATTTAGATGAGAACCCCACACCTTTGGAAGTATAGGAGAGGTGCTCCCTTGTACAACAAAGTCTCTCTACATACTACGATGGCATCTATGAGACTTTGAGTACCGAGACCCTGATCGGCATTGTTTGGAACTGTAATAGTACATCATGGTCAGATCCGTTCATGTCTCTAAATCATACACAGGACGATATACAGCTTTCTACGCAAAGACCCATAACAGCCTAGAGCAGCCTTTAGTCGGTGGCTACACATGGGAGAGAGCATACCCAGATGAGACTTGAGAGACAGGTGGAGTGCGTGGATTAGGAGTGATAGTACTATACAGATAATCTCTCATTTAGATGATCTCTGTCAAGAGGCATGACACACATTCCAGATTTCTTTGGGTTTGGATCCGACGCACCTCTTGATAGGACCTCTTCATTGCAGCATGCTACTTCCCTCTCTAGACCTCACACTTCGCTAGAGATCTACGTGAGGAGACTGAAACTTCACTGTACATGGCCCCTCATCGAAACATCATGGATTTCTTGAGCTGCGGGGAAGTCCTCCTTGTTGGGGACTTAAACACGAGGACGGGATGCGTCGGGCATTACTTCTTGATTTTCACGATGACACTATCTTATTACCAGATATTGATGTAGATGAGACAAGGATTTCTGGAGTATCCACAGACAGGCTAGCATTCGGTCACATTGAAGGAAAGCTGGAATGCAAGGAATCAGACAATAAGCTGAAAGCGGTGGAGTGTACTTGCAAATGGATATTGAGAAAGTACAACTGAGGGCTCATATAGACCCATGCGACTATTTTACGGGTCGCACCTGTGTAAGGATAGCTGATAGCACCTGTAAGGATGAATATAACAGCGCTTGTATGGACAGATTCTGAGCACAATGCAGGGCCTGAAACTGTCGGTCAACTATTGTACGGGGAGTACTTGTTTGACGAAGCTGGTGCAGCAGATAGTACTCCAACAGGGAATTGATCACAAGGGCGGCAATGGCAATGCATGCGCGAATCAGCTGGATATGTCTGTGAATCAGTCATGACTGTTTGAGCAGGAGCAACTCAAATGCTTTTGCAATGGCAGTGCTATGCGATCGGGGGACACGCTAAACTGGAGTGATGCTATGCAATCTGCTTGTCAGTAGCAAAGATGAGCTGGAGCTGCACAAATGAAGTCGGGCTGCAAGATGTTTGAGAAGAGCAATGAGCCGTCGAAGCACGAAAGGGAGGCGGGGGGAGGTAGGATTGGGGAAGCAGTGGAAGAAAGCTGAAATGCAAGGGAGCAGATAACAAGCATAAAGCAATTGAGTGTACTTGCAAATGGATGATGAGAAAGTACAAACGAGGTGTCATATAGACCCAAATACACCCTAGTGTCCTAGTACTCAATCACACTTACTCATAGCACATGATGAAGTGCCTTTTTCCTGTAGAATGATCATGTATGTCGAGCAGGTTATGAGCTATATTTCTCTGGAACATAAATCTTTTTTATGTTGAATTAGCCACTGAGTTTTGTATATTCTGCACTCATTTCTTCCTTCAAAGCAGTTTTTAGTTTTGTTTTTTGAAATACTTTAGTTGTCATTTATTTCAATCTTCATTTTATTTGTGTTGCAGCTTTTTCACACACACTCTGATCCTTCCAGAGATCAATGGTCCCACTGAAGGCCTTATGCTTATATACCTTACTCATTTTTTCACAGCTATTGTTGGTAATTGAACAAAATCTCTGGTCCTTTTCTTGGAAGCTCTTTTGGTTGGGTTAACAATCAATTAGTTGTTCAATTGTTGGGTTGAATAAATATTAGTTAGTTGTCCGATGTGTTTTTTAAAACAAGCTCTTGCCTGCGTCATTTTGGATTCCTCTCTAGAATGTGATCAAAGTGAATGCCTAGGTTTGGCTTGCCATTGTAATTTGATTGATTGTAGGTAACAATATTTCATGAGGATTGTGTTCTGTTGTTGACTTTGTAGGACCAACTTGGTGGAGCCAAAAATTGGGTGATGTTTCTCATATTTTTGCAGGGTTACCATTTTTTTCAGGTGAGGCTCTGGTGCTTTTGATTTCTGTAATGACCCATGACATTGCCTTATGCGAGTTTAATTTATTTGAATTCTTTATACTAATATATCGAGAAACGGGGGTTTTGGATTTCAGATAATATGAATGAAAACTAGCAATTTATGTATAGGGCAGTAGGTATCAGAATTGAGGAAGATAATATGTCATCTCATGGAAACAAGAAGACTCATGCACTGTTGTGGGTACCCCTCTTTGATATCTGATTGAATACGTATGTCTTAATATTGATGGGTGCTCTAGACATGTGAAACGAGGAGAGGGTAATCACCAAGCTTTAAAGTCAAAGCTAGGCTCACAAGTGCCTGGGGTGGCAGCGCTCACAATGGAGATATGTTGGAGGCCAACTGTTAACTAACTAGCTTAGTAGTGAAAAAGGTCTTAATTCACTACTAAGCTAGTTAGTTAACAGTTGGCCTCCAACATAACTAGCTTAGTAGTGAAAAAGGTCTTAATTAGGCGTGCGTGTATGTATGTGTATGTGTGTGTGTGAGAGAGAGAGAGAGAGAGGTAGTGTGTGTGTGTGTGAGAGAGAGAGGTGTGCGTGGTGGTGGAGGAGAAGTGACGACGGCGAGGGATTCCATGTGCGCGAGAGAAACGAATTCGACTCGTGGTCTCTGATCGTACCTGCGCTCTCCGTACACGTCCGCGTTCCCCTCGTTCTTCCGCTCGCTCCTGCGTTCTGTCCGTACAACTGTACGGACGCCGTACTTTCGTACGGACGCCGTACAGCCACTCTTCTCTCCTCCTGCGCTGCTCCGTCCCGTCAGCTTGCCCTACGCTTTCTTCCTTGTTTCACCGTCGTATCTCTTGCCCTTTTCCGTACACACAGTCCTGCCTGTTGCGTCAGCCCCCTCTCCACTTCCGAAATTCGTACAGTCTTTATTCTCCCTGCTTCTTCCTTCTTTCCGTACAGCTCGCATCTCTAGCTTATTCTTCGTCCGTACAGCCCTTCTTTGCTCTGCCCTTCCTTCAATCCTGCCCTGCTTCTCTTCATGGAAGATCAGTTCAAAAGCTACTCTCGTAAGGAGTCGACCCGGGACTCCAAAAGACAACAGGTTGATTTTTCTACTACAGATTCGGTCGACGCTCACTATGTCTTTGATATGCTTAAAGATGAATTTCAGTACAGCCGGAAGGAGTGGGCCAAACCTCCCCCGGCCATCAAATACAAGTTGAAGCTTCCATCATTGGTTGCTCCTCTTCGAAAATTCTCTCAGCAAGCAGTTATTATCTTCTTCCCAGGAAAGCTTCCTTCAGCAAATGATGTGGCTCAATGGGTTCAGGCATTGTTGGGAGGCTGCTTTGTTGAAGGGGTATATTTTGCTTCTAGGGGTTTTTATGAGGTACACTTTTCAGATGCCTCATATCGCCAGCAGATTTTGGAGATGTCGCCCCTTTTCTATGGCAGACAAATGGTGCATGTCATGCCATGGTCGCCAAACAAAGATTACCACAGCCTCATTCGACATCATTGCCCCGTATGGGTTGAGGTAGTGGATTTTCCAGACTATATGAGGGCTGAGTTACCAAGTTTGGCAGCCACTTTGGGGCAAGTTGTTTGCCCACCCCGCCCTTCGGGTAATCGCAATCGCTTTTGTATTCTTTGGGATACAGATCACCCAACCCCTCCTTCCATTGCGGTCGAAGTGGAGGATGTTCCCCTTGGTGAAAAATATTTTGACTTGAAATGGGGAGTTTTTGCAGGGGCTTGTTTCACATGCCATAAGTTTGGCCACTTAGCCTCACAGTGTCCTGCAGTTCTGCATCAGCTTCCTCCCACAGCTATTGCTCCAGAAAATACTCCCCCTCCGACTTATCCCTCGGGGTCTAAGGCAATGCCTACCAAACTGGGTGATGTGGCTCTCAAATCTGTCCCTTCCAAGGAAAATGTACTTCAGGTTTCAGCTAAGCAAAAGGATAAGGGTAAGGGCAAAATTTCAGAATCTCATGTCTCTCCCCAGGGTGCCTGGCAGCAACCCAAAAAGGTTTTTGCTCTCAAACCACGTCCACTACAATCTCGCCATTGGGATGCTTCAATTTCTACCCCTGGCCAGACCTCTTCCCCTGCTGACAGCCTTGCTTCTCAACTGTGGGTTGATGTGCTAAAAAGAGGCATCCCTGTATGTGATAATGATGAGGATCATAGAGCTAATGATCCAGGAGCCCAGGTGGATGTTGATGTCATGGCTGAGGCCTGACAGTTTACATTCTATTCTGCCTTTTGGTTTGACTGTACATATCTTTTATGTCTACTTCAATCACTTGCATTACATACAATGTTCAGGGTCTTTGCAATGCCAATAAGTGGAGACTCTTCTGGCATTATGTACATAGAATGCATCCCGATGTGATCTCCTTACAAGAACACAATCAACATTTCTTGGCTGGTCAGCAAGGCCACTATGCTGGTTATGATATTTTTTATGCTGGTACAATGCACTTTTCGGGGGTTTGCATGCTTGTAAAACATGATATACAGCCCACGGTGGCCCACAATGATCCTCAGGGTCGATGGATGGTGATCAGGTGCACCTGGCAGGATACTCTCTATGAAATAGCATCTGTTTATGCCTCACAAACTTCTGCGACTAGAGCTCAAATGTGGGACTCCCTCAAACAATACCCATGGCTTTCCAATGCTTTTTTGTGTGGAGACTTTAACAATTCGCCTGCCTCCCAAGATAATACTACTCATCGCTCTCACATGATCCCCACTGAGTTCCGACATTGGGAAGATATGCTCTCATCTCTGCATGCTGAAGATCTATGGCTCTCAACAAGGGACACAGATATGGGTTATACATATCATCACAATGCTTTTAATCATTACTGGGCTCGACTTGACAGATGGTATTTGCTGCATGCTCAGCAGTATGCTGATTTCACATGTACATTGCGGATTGATCACTCCCTCCTGCTATCTGATCATTTCCCAGTATGCTTGACATTATCAATAGCACGTCTGACAGATGATATGCCTTTTTTTGGTCATCGCTTGCTCCATGTTAATAGTGCCTACTTGCTTCATCAACAATTTCAGAACATGGTGAGAGTGGCTGTCCGTCCCCTCCTCTTACATGCTCAGGAGGATATGGATTTTGCTTGGATCAGCCTTGCTCATCGTTTACAGGCTGTTATTCAAGACTATGGACGGAGTTACATGGAAAACCTTCGGCTCAAGATAAAATGGGCTCAATCCCACAAGCAGCAAATGGATGCAATCAGTTCTCATAGGCAGCTTACTTCTTCTGAACAGGATTCTTGTGCTTATGCGGTTCATATCATCCATCAAAATGATCTTCGCAAATTAAAGAAGTGGCAAATCCGAGCTCGTATGAAACCCCTTTTGGATAAGGGCTGCTCCTCCAAAGCCTTTTTTAAAAGTCTCCATGCGGATAGGCGAAAGGAGGATATTTGCAGGATCAAGAAGGCTGATGGCACCTGGACCACTTCCAAATCAGACTTGGAATTGCAATGTTCTAGTCACTTTCAGCAGCTCCTTTCCTCTCAACCTGATCATTTGATGCAAGTAAATGCAGCCAGGTCTCAATTTCTTATGCATGTTCAGCCCATAGTATCTCGGGAACAGGCCCATGCATTGGAACAGCCTTTTATGCTTAGTGAACTGGAAGATGCTTTGAGTCATCTACGCAAAAGCAGCTCCCCTGGTTGGGATGGACTGACTGTTGAATTCTTCCGTGCATTTTGGGGTGATCTCAAGAATACTCTCCTTCTAATGATCAATCATGCTTGGGCAGAACAATCTCTTCCTCCATCCTGGAAACATGGCCTAGTAAAATTGATTCCCAAAAAAAGGTTGTGTGAGACGATGGCTGATTGGCGGCCTATATCCCTCATGCCTGTCATTTACAAACTCATTGCTAAAATGATTGTCCTCAGGGTTCGCTTCCTCTTGCAAGCAGGACTTCATCCTAGGCAGTATGGGTTTGTCCCCAGAAGGCAGATCACTGACAATATCTCCAATGCCTTGCTTGCGATTGAGTATGCCAAATATTCTAAACAAGATGTTCTCATTCTGCAAGTAGACATTGCGAAAGCTTTTGATACTGTCCATTGGGATTTCATCTCTCAAACTATGCAAAAATTGGGATTTGGCTCTCGACTTGTCCACATCATTTACTGGCTTTATTCTCACGCCACGGCACAGTGCTTGCTTGGTGGTGGGTTGTCAAGAACCTGGACTATGACTCGCTCAGTGAGACAGGGTTGCCCTCTTAGTTCCCTACTGTATGCCATTGCTACCCATCCGTTACTCTTGCATATGGACTATCTGACAGATACAGGACAGCTTCATGGTTTGCAAATTCCAGGGGCACAGTCTTTTCTTGCACAGGCCTATGCTGATGATTCATTCTTCATGCCAAGGAATTCTCAAAGTGATCTTTCTCGTTTGATGCATACACTGAATGATTTTGGCATAGCTGCTGGACTGCATATCAATTTTCAGAAATCAAAACTTCTAGCTTTGAAAGAAGCTGATTGGCATGCACTGTTTTGGCCAGGCCACATTATCTCTTCCCTTACTATTGTCAGACATCTCGGATACCCCATTGGCTGGAATATTACTCCGCAGCAACAGCTCAAATGGGTGCTTCAAAAGATCAATAAGAAGCTGGAATACTGGCATTTGTCCACTTGGCCTCTACATGTTCGACTCCGGATAGTACAGTCCATCATTATGGCATATGTGCAATTTTATTTGCCTCTTCTTCCTTGGTCTTTCAAGCATTTGGCCTCTTATATGTCCCAAGCTATGGAGATATTTTGGAAAAGCAAATCTCTTAAAAAAGCTTTGCGACTACTACCTATGCAGTCTATTTGTTCACCCAAGACTCATGGGGGGCTGAATATTCTCAATCTCCAGGTTCATATGTTGGCAAGAAAGAGCACTATGATTGCTGATTTTTTTCAGCAAAAACAACCATGGGCTATTATGTTAGCAGCTATGTGTGGAAACATGGCTTCCCATGCATATGGGCATTGGATTACAGATCACTGGGAAGCAGTTTTATCTACCTTTCAGGGAAAAATTCCTGGTTGCCCTGTTTCTACTGCTTTTCTTCATGATTGGAAGAGAATTCTTTCATATGCAAAATGGACAGGTGCTTCCTCTCATCATGGCAATTCTTTTCGATTGGAAAGCATCCATTGGAGCAAGGTGTTTGCATCGCCTCTCGCTTTACAGGCACCTATCAAAGCATATAATCTCATGAAATTGGGCATAAGATTTGTTGGTGATGTTGTGGATCAACAAGGCTATACACTTTCATTTCCACAAGCTTGCAGGACATTCTCCTTGGGCCTGCATCATAGATCCATTTGGAGAACACTTTCAACTATGTTGCAGCCATTTGTTCCGGTTCCTCCACTGTTTGCACAGGACAGATTAATGGACTGGAATTTGACTTCCATACCTCCTGCTACACATACACTCTCGATACACAATCTGACTTCCTCGAAGGTTTACAGATTTCTTCTTCCACAGCCATGGATTGACAAGCATGCCAACACTCTTTGGAATTTGGATAGGCCTTTATCTTGGTGGCAATCCCGTCTCATGAAAATCTGGAAAACCAAATTGCCATTGAAACAGAGGCTTTTCTTTTGGAGATGTATAGTGGGAGCCTTTTCCATTGGGGTGAAATTGGCAGCTCGCCGCATTGCTTCTCCTTTCTGCCCCCGTTGCTCTCATCCCCGCGAGACAGTTCCTCACTTATTATGGTTTTGCCCGCACTCTCGCACATTGATCACTCATGTTTCTCATTTACTGCGGCTTCGGTTCCCTTCTATCAGATTTGGGAAACTTTTCTGGATGTTTGGATGCTGCTCATCTCAGATGTCTCCATTACTCCTTTTCTTTCATTGGACTCGCTTTTGGGTATTATGGACCATCTGGACACAGAGACTGCATTCTAGGATGGGTCAACAGTTTCCTCAGGCATATATTTTCTTCAGAATGTCCCTTAAGCAGTCTTTACATGACAGTCTTGCTGCAAGGGATTTGGATGCTACTTGCCTTGAAGTGTTCTCTACTTGTTTTTGAGTTCTTCTATCGGGCTCTCTTTCGGAGTTCTATGCTAGTGTGTGGGAGACTTCCCATATTGTAAATTCATGAGCTTATAAATACAATGGATTTTACCAAAAAAAGAGAGAGAGAGAGAGAGAGCGTCGATCGTGAGGGTCTGAGTGCTTGCTGATCAGCGTCATCCGTCATTGTTTGGCGCCCGTCTTTTTGTCCGTACCATCGTACGGCCGTCGTACGGTTCCCGTACGGCTTTTGCGTCAGGTTACCTTACCATCGCGGCTCCATTCAACCCTGCACGACAGTTCTTACCTGCAGTCTTCCTTCCCAAAGTCCATACAGTCCGTCCGTACTTTTCCCGTTTAATCATTCCGTACAGTCGTTAACTCTTTCGTACAGACTGTCTGTTGTCCCGTACAGCCTGTCAGTGATCCCGTACAGCCTGTCAGTCCTTTCCTGCAATCTCTCAATCTGTCCGTACAGTTTCTGTCAGTTTCTTCGTTGCGTCCGTACAGTGCTTCATCCCAGCGTCCGTACAGCCTGCCAGCCTTTCTTTGTGCCTTGTCCGATTCTCCCTGTTTGATATCTGTTCAATCCCTTAGCCTCCATGGCAGAAGCAAACAAGTACTATGTCAAGAGAGCCCTCTCTCCTGAACCCAAAAGACAATTAAGGGAAGCCTCTTCCCCCATAGCTCCTTCTTCTGAAGATGCTTCCTATGTGTTTGATATGCTGAATGATGATTTTCAACAAAGCAGAAGGGAATGGATTCAACCTGCTCCGGAACTCACTTACAAAATGAAGCTGCCATCTCTTGTGCAACCTTTGAAGAAGCTCTCTCAAACTGCAGTTATCATCTTTTTCCCAGGCAAAATTCCCTCTGCTAATGATGTGGGACAATGGGTGAATTCTCTCCTAGGTGGATGCTTTGTAGAAGGAGTCTATTTTGCCTCCCGAGGATTTTATGAAGTTCATCTTTTGGATGCTTTGACAAAACAAAAGATGCTGGAAATGTCCCCTTTATTTTTTGGTCGCCAGATGGTGCATATCATGCCCTGGTCCCCCAATAAGGACTATCAGAACCTCATCAAGCATCATTGCCCTGTATGGGTTGAAGTGGTTGATTTTCCAGATTATATGAGAACAGAGCTTCCAGGTTTAGCTATGACATTGGAACAAGTGATCTGTTCCCCTCGTCTAACAGGTAATAAAAATCGTTTTTGCATCTTATGGGATACTGATAGACCGATCCCTTCTTCTATTGCAGTTGAGATTGAGGGTGTTAATTTGGGCAAGAAATATTTCACCTTAAAATGGGGCATTTTTGCTGGAGCTTGTTTTTCTTGTCACAAATTTGGGCATCTTGCTTCGGAGTGTCCTTCTATCCTTCATCCACCTCCTCCAGCTGCTATTCCTCTGCCATCTAATAAAGGAGGTCAGAAGACATATGTGGAAAAGATTGAAGCTAAAGGAGCAAAGCCTTCAGTTCATACAGGGAGCCAGGCCAATTCAGCTCAAAATAAGGATAAAGGCAAAAGCAAGTTAGGAGAAAATATTTCATCATCTCATGAGGGATGGCAGACTGCAAAGAAGACGGTGCCTCTCAAACAAAGACCTCTCCAATCTCGTAATTGGGATGCCTCTGCTCCTTCTCCAGGACAATCTTCTACCTCTTCAAGCAGCCCCATCTCAAAGGCTTGGGTCAATGCAGTCAAGAAGGGTCTTCCCCTTTGTGAAGAAGATGATATTATCAGGGAATTGGAAGCTGAGGGTCAGCAAGACCCTGTGGCAATGGTAGAGGCTTGAGGCCTCCCACTCTTTTGGAGGACCGATCATTCTCTTGTATATATTTTCATGCGTGCTTCTCTTAAATGTTTTTCCTATAATATACAGGGCCTCTGCAACCAGAATAAATGGAGGCTTCTCTGGCATTATATAAATACAACTCATCCGGATGTTGTATGTCTCCAAGAGCATAATCAGCATTTTTTTGCTGGACAGCATGGGTTTTTTTTCAGGATATGATATATTCTATTCAGGATCGGAACAATTCTCTGGGCTGTGCATTTTAGCCAGACATGATCTGCAACCCTTGATAGCATATAATGATCTAGGTGGACGATGGATGATTATCCAATGTATAATCAATGGAGAGATTTTTGAAATAGGATCTTTGTATGCCTCTCAAAATTCAGCTTCCAGAGCTCAAATGTGGAACTCCATAAAGCAATATCCTTGGTCCTCTAATGCTCTACTTTGTGGTGATTTCAACAATTTTCCTCACTGGAAGGACAATACCACGCATAAATCACATATGCTGCCCTCTGAAATCCAGCAATGGGAACACATGACATCATCACTTCGATTTGCAGATTTATGGACAGCAACTCATCCTTCAGTGATGGGATTTACATATCATCATAATGCTTTTACAGATTATTGGGCCAGGCTTGATAGATTTTATCTCATTCATGCTCAGCAATATGATGAATATACATGTCAGATGTGGACTGATTATTCACAACAATTATCTGATCACACTCCACTTTGGCTCACCCTTTCTTTTGGTATGCCTCTGGATGACTTGCAGCTCTCTTCAGTCAGAAATTTACAGGTTAATCAATTCTATCTTTCTCACGAAAAATTTCAGCATATGATCAGACTGGCTTGCAGGCCATTGCTATCCCATGCTCAGGAGGATCTGGAATTTGCTTGGATCTCTTTCATACATCGTATTCAAAATGTCTTCAAGGAATATGGAAGATGGTACTTGGCAGAAACCAGACATCATATCCAGTGGGCAAAATCATACAAGCAGTATCTTGTACATATTAGTCATCAAAGATCTCTATCTGATTCTGAGCAGCATTTATTATCTTGTGCTTCCTCTATAATTGATGCCAATGACAAACGCAAGCTGTCTAAATGGCAGATTAGGGCGAGGGTTAAACCTATGCTAGATAAGGGCTGTTCCTCTAAATCTTTTTTCCGGAACTTACATGCACACAGACAAAGCCAATCTATCATGAGGGTAAGGAAATCAGATGGTCTCTGGACCCAGTCTCTCTCACAGCTTGAAAAACAATGTCTGGATCATTTTCAGCTCCTTTATTCTCAGCCATCTTCTTCTGCACCTCAGGTCGCATTGGCTCGTAACAGATTTACTGAGCTTGTTTCTCCCATTGTCTCCCCGCAAAAAGCCTCAATGCTGGAAATGTCTCTTTCAGATGATGAATTGGATGAAGCCCTTAAGCATTTGGGTAAACATAAATCCCCTGGCTGGGATGGTCTGACGGTTAAATTTTTCGAAGCCTTTTGGCCAAAAATGAAGGGTCCAATTCTGCAGTTTATTAATGCAGCATGGCAGCACCAACATCTTCCCTCAGCTTGGAAGCATGGTCTGGTTAAGCTTGTGCCCAAAAAGATTCTTTGTGAGACTATGGATGACTGGAGACCAATTACTTTGATGCCGGTGATATACAAACTGATTGCCAAAATGTTGGTACATCAGATAAAGGATATCCTTCATGATGGACTTCATCCCAGGCAATATGGTTTTGTTCCAAGATGGCACATACATGACAATATCACTAACACTCTTATCGCAATGGAATATGCTAAATATTCAGATCAAGATGTGTTGGTCATGCAGGTGGATGTGGCGAAGGCGTTTGATACAGTACAGTGGGATTATGTCTCTCAAATCATGCAAAAACTTGGTTTTGGGCCAAAGCTATCTAATGTCATATATTGGCTTTATTCAATTCTACTGCACAATGCTTTATAGGGAAACATTTGTCTGAGTCTTGGACTCTCGAACGTTCGGTTCGACAAGGATGTCCTCTCAGTGCCTTGCTTTATGCCATCGCTTCACATCCTTTGCTTCTTTATATGGATAACATGGTTGATACTGGACAACTAGAGGGGCTTCAGATTTCTGGTTCACGACCCTTCATAGCGCAGGCCTATGCAGATGATTCATTCTTCATGCTAAAGAACAGTCCATTGGAGATTCGCCTCTTGATGGATACCCTTTCAGATTTTGGGTTGGCAGCTGGTCTTAAAATTAATTTTCAAAAATCAAAACTCTTGCCTCTCAAGCTTTGTGATTGGCATGCTATTCTGTGGCCAGGCCAGATTATTCAACCGGAAAATATAGTAAGACATTTGGGTTATCCTATTGGCTGGAAAATCAGTAATAAGCAACAAATGTTGTGGGTGTTCAACAAAATTCAGGACAAATTACAATATTGGAAGATTTCCACATGGCCTCTGCATGTACGGCTTCGAATTGTCCAGTCTATTGTTCTAGCTTATGTCCAGTTCTACCTTCCTCTATTACATTGGTCATCTCGAGATCTCTCATCTTTTATGTCTCAAGCCATGGAGATTTTTTGGAAAACCAAGCTTCATAAAAAAGCTTTACGGTTGCTCAAAATGGACTTGCTTTGCTCACCCAGAATGCATGGTGGTTTGAATATAATAAACATCAAATATCATGTGTTGGCAAGAAAGATCACTATGCTCAAAACATTCTTTCAACAAGAGCAGCCTTGGTCTATTATGCTAGCAATTTTGTGTGGTCAGATGCGCACACATGCTTATGGACATTGGATAGTAGATCCATCGGAAGTAGTACTTGAAAAATTTCAAGGTAAAATCCCTGGTTGTCCATTTTCTAATTCCTTGATTCAGGATTGGAAGCAAGTACTCTCTCACATCAAATGGTCTCCTCATCCTGCTTCTCTAGCATCATCACTCAGATTGGAGAGTATTCATTGGAGTGCTGTGTTTTCCTCTCCCCTTGCTGTTCAACAACCCATCAGAGCTTACAATCTTATGAAAATGGGTATCCGGTTCATTGATGACGTTGTAGATATGCAAGGAAATATTCTCCTTTTTCCAGCAGCATGTAGACAATACAACCTGGCAATGCATCATAGACCTATTTGGAAAGCTATTGCTGATCTCCTACTTCCTCTGGTTCCGATTCCGACATTGAATGGCAGTGACAGGCTTCAAGATTGGCACCTTCAGTCTTCAAGTCCAAGCATTTCTTCTAAGCCTTTGCAGTCATTGACATCTATACAGGCTTATAGATTAATATTACCTCCTCCTTGGATTGCCCATCATGCTAATTCTTTATGGCATCTGAACAAATCATTAGCCTGGTGGAAAGGAAGATTGCAAATGATATGGAAGTTGAAAATGCCATTGAAGCAAAGACTATTCCTATGGAGATGTATTGTTGGTATTCTCCCAGTGGGAGTGAAATTGGCTAAACGACGAATAGCTTCACCTCTCTGTCCAAGATGTCACCTTGCATCGGAGAGTATTCCGCATTTATTGTGGTTTTGTTCATATTCCAGAGACCTTCTAGATAGAATCTCCTATTGTTTATCTCTCAGATTTCCAGCACACAGGTTCTACAGGTTTTTCTGGATGTATGGCAAACTATCAGCTTCTTTGTCACAGTATTCTCTCTTCTTCCACTGGATTAGATACTGGGCCTTATGGACCCTCTGGCTGCAGCGCATCCAAGCATATCTGAATTCTCCTCTTCAGCATCCTTATGAGTTTTTCAGAGCCTCATTAAGGCAGTCTTTATATGATGCCTTACATGAGGAAGATTTGGATGTTTCTTGTATTCAACTTTTCTTGTACTGTTTCTGATGGATAGGGCTGTAGCTCTATTTTGAGCACGGCCTGGATGTAAATGAATGTTTTATAATATAAGTATCTTGGTTTTACAAAAAAAGAAAAAGGTCTTAATTCATAGCATTCAACCTACAGCTTCATTTATTTCCCTGGAGAATTGTGTTGGAAGAGCACTAAGGTCTTGGATTTGAGATATATGCACTTGCCATTTTTGAGGTTTTGGTAGCCCTTCAGGGATTTGATAAAAGTCACTGTAAATGAAAGGGTTTGTTTGAAGGATAAAATCTCTTTAGCAAACAATCACTACAAAGCTTCCATAGTTACAGGATAAATTTTCTACGAATGAACGAACTATTTCACAGAATTCGTCTATTTTAGTAGAGGTTTAGTGAAATGGAAAGGTCTCTTCAGTTTGTTTCTAATTTCACTGTTGCAGTGGTTGCTTGTTAAGTTAGGAATGACAAGCATGGTTTTGCAACATAATATTTGTGTCCAGGACTGGTGTTGTACGACGTCGTCATAATTGCAATGATGGTGCTAGCAGTTGCACCAACTGTGGGCTACAAGTAAGCAGTAGCACACCCATCAGACATTCGTCAAAGTAAATTTATTCTTTTATTGCTGTCCTGTTCCCACCTCTATTTGTGACAGTCTTCATGGTGGAAGATTCCGTTTTAACTCTTCCTATCTGGCTTGCTCTGGCAGTGTCTACAATGTCTACAAAGTGGTTAAAAGTAAGAATGGAAGCATGCTTTTGGCATTGGCCATGGTATTTTTCTTCGCCATTCAGAGCGTGCTAAGTGTTCTGGGCATCAAGTGCCTGTGCAGGAGTGCCTTATAACAATCATCTTCATTCTTGAATGTTGCAATGAAGTTTATAAATCAACCTATTTGAATCATTAACTCTCTCAATACTACATATTCTGCTCGAGAGATCATTCTGTAATTTACGCAGTCTTGGCCATCTAGCCATCAGGTTCTGTGCTTTATGTGCCCAAACTTATATCCAATTAACATCTGCTAGGTCATCCTGTTAGAACCATTTGATCTAAAATATTCTGGTTAGGGTGTATTGAAGGGCATCGTTAATTGTGGCCTTGTTTTGTCCCAGCTTTTTCCATTCTTCTTGCTGATGGGCGGCGTCACTACGTGGTATGTTAAACACCGCTTTTCCACAGTGGATTATCTTGCTTTGGATTTAAGAACAGCAGACAAAAGATAGATGTGCCCAGACATGTTTCGAATGAGTCATTCCAAGATCAAAACCCTCATTTCTATCATGTGAAATATAAATACGTTTAAGGTTGTTTCAGCTGACAGCTGCACAGTTTTGCTAAGTGATGTACTTTTTAATAGAAGGCATACCTTGAGAGGGTATGTGATTGACCATAGAGCTCAACTTTCTATGGTAAGTAAAGAAGGGCAATCCGATTCCTGATTAAGCCGAAGAATTAATACGCTCATGTAGTGTCCATCCCACTCATCGAGACTAGAGGAGGGCATTTTTTAATTTAAAAGGGAGCCCAGCGGAGAAGGGAAACGGCTGTGTACCTTTTAGCTCCCACTAAAGGTTTCATCGTGTTTGACAACTTTACACACACTTTTTGTGTGGAATTCTGATTCTTTATATTACACAGAAGCTTCCCCTAAATGGGGAGCTCAACATTACATCAGCAGAAGATCTTAGTATATGACAAGTATACATTGTAGTCTATGCAATGAGTTTGCAGACAATCAAAGAAAGATTACTGCAGAGAGCGTTTGAAAAAGGGGAAAGTGGAAAAAGTAGGATCGCCTAAGACTCTATGATTTCGATCGTTCCATAGAGTCCAGAGTGTCCAATAACGAACCAAATTGAAGAAGAACTCAAACCCTTGTCTGCGCGGGTGAATCCCAAAAAGCCAGAAATGCTTCCCTAAGGTAGCAGCAAGAAATCTAGCTCTCAAATGTTGCCGAAGAAGACCCAAGAAATCACTGGTGTGTGGCCAATGCCAAAGGAGATGAGGCACAGATTCCCGTAGAGCCAAACATCTGTGACAAACAGTTGGAGCAATATGTACTCTTGGCCAGAGAAAAGAACCCCTTGCATCACCTGCCACAAGAGAACTTGCCGCCTAAGAGAGACTTCTGAAGTCCAAAGCTGCCGCAATCCACTTTGCCGGGCAATTCATGCGCCAGAGTTGATTTGTAGCCCAAGATGGTAGCAGCAAAACTTTGTACAAGGAAGATACCGTAATGTGAGATAGCCTCAAGGGACGGGCTGATGAGCCTGGGGAATGAAGAGTCCAATCATCAAGCCTATCTTGAAGGTCAAGTGGTGGTAGCGGCAGAAAACACTGAAGCATTTAAACAATCTTTTGCCACAGAGGACGATAATGCATGCCTGAACCATATTGTCTGGCAGCCAACGGAGAAGAAATCATGGTACTATCATCATGAATTACATCAGCCACAGAGTAGATCCCTTTGGAACTAATAAATAGGAACGATTGGGTTCCTGCAAAGCCAACGGAGGGTCAAAGACCTTCGACCAATGTAAACTTTCAGCCCTTAAAGAACTGCCCTTCAAGGAGTCGAGGCCATTCCATTCCAAGTGGAAAAGGATATGCTTCCAATCAAATAACATTTTGGAAACCAAAGGACAGTCTTTCATCTTGCCATCAATATAGCCAAGAAGACAATCCCATTGAGTTGGCTGCCAATGACCCAAAGCAGAGGCGTTGATTTGCAAAAGCAAATAACACATCATGGCAGCCCAAGATTGATTTCCTTGAATAAATCGCAGCATCATTTTCCCCTTATGAGCAAGGATATGCACATGTATGTTGAGAATATTTAAACCCCCATGCATCTTTGGCGAACAGAGACGTTGCACTGAAAGCAATCTTAAACTTTTCCGGCCATGTTTGGATTGCCAAAAAGTTTCCATAATGGCTGACATAAAGCATGCAAGATCTCCCTTGCCAAACATGATCAAAGGCAAGTAAAACTGAATATATGCCACCAAAATAGACTGAACTGTCTTGAGGCGAACATGCAATGACCAAGTTGCTAATCAAGCCTTTTCTTCAATTTTGCAAGTACCCAATTAGCTTGTTGGTGATGAGTAATGATCCAGCCCAAAGGGGAACCAAGATGGCAAACTAACTGAGTAGACGGGACAATTTCCTCCGGCCATAAAAGAGTATGCCAGTCTTTAGAATCAACTGCCCCCAGCGTACATAGCATGCAAATCCTCTGCTCTTTGGGTATACCTGCGACGCAATCCTTTGCTGATGGGATGAAAGCCGCATCTGTCCAATTGCAATCCTCAGTGCATGTGAGACTCCGCTATCCTCGAGGTACTGGGGTTAGAGACTCCTCTATCCTCGAGGTGCATGCAAATCGTTTGCTCTTTGGGTATACCTGCAACGCAATCCTTTGCTGATGGGATGAGAGCCGCATCTGTCCAACTGCAATCCTCAGTGCATGTGAGACTCCTCTATCCTTGAGGTACTGGGGTCTGAGGTACACGCCATGCTTCCTCTATGCCATGGTCGGGAACCCCCATGGTGGTGGTCACAAAGGTGAATGCCTCGTCCATGGGCGTCCTAGTGGTGCTGGTGCTGTCTCGCGTGATCCCTCGTATCCGGATGTTGAGGGCCTTCGAAGCCCTCTTCTGCTGCTCCTGTATGGCGGCTGAAACAGTTGCCTTTGCGGGCTCCCGTTTCGCCACATCCACCCACCTAGTCGTCTCTGGTATAGCCGACTGTATCGTGGCTATCTGTGCCTCCATCTTTGTGATTGGGGTCCATCCAGGCGCTGCTCTGAGGGTCCCGAGCTCCTCTCGAAGCTGTGTGATGTCGTGTCTGAGTCCCTAGATAAGGGTGCCTTGCTCTTGTATAATGCAGGCCTGCTCCTGGATGTATCGGGCCTGCTCCTGGGTGTAATGTGTCAGCTCTGCCTGACGGGCCCGGATGCTGTGTATCTCAGCCAATAGGGAGTCCCAAACATCTGGTGAGAACTGGATCTCGAGAGGGGTTGGAATGAAGGTTGGCTGCTGAGGTTGTACTGAGGGTGGGGACAGCATGATCTGGGCGGGGGAGTGGTATGTAGGAGTAGCGAGGCCGGACAAGGTGATGAAGGGTGGCTGACTGAGAGGTAGAGGTGATACGAGGGGAAAGTACTGTGGAGCCGTGGCCGGTGGGGCCAATGGTGAGGCTACTGTAGAGGAGACCTGTGATGATGATGCAGGAGAGGGGGAGGAGAGAGGTGGCGTATTTGATGAGGCGGATGATGGTGGTGAAATAGTGGTGGTAACCATAGAGAGAGAGAGAGAAAGAAAGAAAGAAAGAAATTTTATTAAAGGTCCACGGAAGGCCATACATGGCCTATGGGACACAAAATCATCCGAAAGGAAAATACATCATCAACGATGCGCCAACTAGGTGGCCTCATCGTAATACCGCTAAGATGCCAAAAATGGCTACAAAAATCCTAGATACAAAATGAAATGAAATAGAGTACCAAAAATGCCTAGATACAAAATGTAAAATATGAAATATGAGGAACATCGTCTTCCCTAAGGGGTCTGTGATCCAAAGAAATGATGGAAGTCATGGCCATCGACCATGCCTCCTGCCACGAGTGTGAAGATCTGGGCAAGTGTCAAATGGGCTGCTGGCGGTGCCAAGTCTCCATGGAGCAATCTCCTCCGAAAATCTGTCATCATCCTCCGTCGTCTAGAAATAAAGCGACGGGTACGGCCTCTGTGTAAGATCATCCTGCGGTGCTGCCGGATCATGTCATATGTACATCCTCGGGGTGGAACCATCGGTGCTCTCTGGCAAGATGGGCTATCTCTGTGCTCATGGTCCTGCGCCTTGTCCTGCTCCTCATGAATAACCAGGTCTCTGGCAGGGATGCGACGGTGCTCTCTGAGGAATCTCTCTCTGTATCTGGTGATCTCCCTGATGAACAACGCTAAGCAATACTGATCCTCATACTCCATAATCCGAGAGAGAGGTCCAAATCCGTGCCCAAATAAACAGTGAAATCTGCCACGGATCTCATAATATAAAGGGCATCTGCAAACAAAGTGCTCCTCAGTCTCCACCTCCCCCATAGTGCAACAAGGGCATATCCTAGTCTCTCGCCTGGGTCTATGTCCGGTAGCTATACGACGCATCCTGCCGGCCTCAACGTCTAATCTGTGGGAAGATACCCTGAGCTGGCCCAAGGCAATCCTGAGTGAGTGCGACATATGAACGCCGATATATCCTGGAGATATGATAAAGCCATCCTCTGAAATCTTGAGAAAATGGTCACGATATGTGGCCATCTTCGTAGGAAGCTCCGTGGGATGAACCCAAGTGCGAAACGTGTGTAGCTGCAACAAATCTGCCCTGATAACCTGGCTGAGCTCATGTCGAGTGAGAGGGAGGCGAGGGGCATCTATGCTGTATCGAAATGGTGGCAGCCTATCCATATCCAAGCCCAGCGAGGTGAGCCATGTGGAGAGTGTGTGGTACCAACAAAAAGTATGACCTCTTTCCGCTAACATCTGCGAGGATGTCAGTGCTAGCCACGGTAATCGTGCTCTGCCTACTGCTGAGTCTCCGAGCGCCCTGATCCTATGCAAGTATGTAACTGACTGAAATGCTGCATCTAGCGCTAGGGGTGTAGCTCCGAACTCTGCGAACGTAATCTGATGCGGTACCGTGGGCTTCGCTCTGATCAATCTGGAGAACATGATGATCTGTAACCTCTCTACTCGTCTCCGATCTGCAACACTGAGATCTCCTGCCCAAAAGGGGCTAGCATACATGACTGCAGGTCTCACCAGCGTATCGAAAAGTAAGGACTTCGTGTCGGGATGCTGAAAATGTGACTGTGCACACTGCCTCTCGAGAAGAGCCAAGGTGGCATACCCTCTACTGATCCTATCTCGTGCTGCATGCGTCATGGTGAAGACTGGACCTCTAAATGTGGCACCCAAATATGTATACTTCCTGACTAGCTCCACCTCCTGCCCATCAAATGTGAAAGAGAACTCGCCTCTCCTATAAACCTGGTATGACGTGTTGAAGACCATGACTTTGGTCTTCCCAAGGTTTACAGACAACCCTCTGTCCTGACAAAAGCTGTGGAGTGTATGGAGATGTGCCTGTAAACCCTGCTGGGAGGAAGAAATAAGAACCACGTCATCTGCATAGAGGAGAATCGGTATCGTGGATCCTGCCAATAAAGAACCTGTACCACCCATCGTCTGTATGTACATCTCTAACTCATCGATATAGAGACCAAAGAGTGTCGGAGACAAAGGACACCCCTGCTTCACCCCTATCGTACTGCGTACTTCCCCCGACAGCCCCGCCCGTGTCCTGACTCTACCTGTGACTCTCTCATACAAGGCCATGATCGCCCATTGAATCTCCCCATTGAATCCCAAGTCACGAAGTCGCTGGAAGAGTCTGAAACGCGGCACAGTGTCAAATGCCTTTCTGAAGTCCACGAAGCAACAATAGAGCCGTTGCTTACGTGACTTCGCCTCCTCAATCAAAGCCCTGAGTGTGAAGATATGATCTAGAGTCGAGTGCTCTGCACGAAATCCTGCCTGCCCTCTAGCTCTCATGCCTGTCGCCTCGGCATGGTCATTTATATGTCCTTCTAGAATGGTCGCATAAATCTTGGCCATGACATGGCCAATCATAATGGTCCTGTAGTTCGACGCCTCCAAAGGATCCCACAGAGAGAGAGAGATGATATGATATGATATGATTGTATTAAAGTCCGTAGGGTCCCACAGAGAGAGAGAGAGAGAGAGAGAGAGAGAGAGAGAGAGAGAGATGATATGATATGATATGATTGTATTAAAGTCCGTGGGGGACCCTTCACGATCTATGGGACTGGCGATTACTATTAGCTAATAGTGACCCCTTACATTCAGTGAGAGAAAACATTACAAACTTGTCATGTATCGAGTACTTGTTGGGCTAGCTTGTGTGCTAAACCTAGAATGTTATTGGGATGTTCTAAAGTCTTTTTCAGGTAGCTTCCTAGCTTTTTGGCTGGCTGCTCCAGCAGACTTTCTAGATCTGTGCTGTCTCCATAGCCTTGTCTGATGTGCATGGGCTCTACATCTCAGAAGTACATGCTGTTCTTTTTCTACCGCCCTTGTGGGGCAGATTTTTCAGGTTCTTGCCTTGGGAATCCGTGGGCTTGCCCATCTATCCTTGTCTACCTCAAGATAATGTAATTGGTTCTGATTTTGCAGATTAGATGTCGTTTAAATGTTGATGTCTTCCCCAAGGTATTTCTGCATTTCATGGCTGTTCATTGAGCTGATTTCTTGTTTTAAAACTGCATTTTGGTTCCCAGTTTTTGCCAGAGTTTCTGGAGCATTTTCTGCATCACAATCTCCCTTATTTCACATGTCTTCTGGTATGTCAGCGGCTGTTATACCCCATGATTTTTGCATCCACTTCATTCCCTCTTGTGCTCAGGTTCTCTCTCAGTGAACAGAGAATTTTTTCCCACCTTCTGAGTCGACTCTCTCTTTCTCTGTTCACATTTACAGTTTGCTGTGTGTGTGCTCCCCATTGCTGTTAGCATTCCCTCACTGCAAACCGTCACTGCTACCCCCTCGCTGCTACCCCCTCGCTACCCCCTCGCTGCTACCCCTCGGCTACCTGCCGCTATCCTTTGCTACCCCCCACTACCCCCTCGCTGCTACCCCCCGCTACCCCCTCGCTGCTACCCCTCCGCTACCCCCTCCACTACCCCCCCGCTACCCCCTCGCTGCTACCCCCTCCGCTACCCCCCGCTACCCCCTCGCTACCCGCTCCGCTACCCCCCGCTATCCCTCGCTCAGCTTTAAAAAAAAATAAAAATAAAAATAAAAACCCCCACTTGCAGCTCCGACCTTTTTTTTTTCTTTCTCCCAACAGCTCCGACCTCCTGCAATCCCTTCCTTGCTCGCTGCTGCCTCCCCCATAATGAAGGGAACAGGGGGATGAGGACAGAAGACTAGGCGGGAGACCCTTCGGTCCAAATTTGCATATGCGTGGAGATGGGGAAGGGGAACAATGACAAGGGGAAAACACAAAAGCAACTCAGTCTGGAGGACTTCAACAAACGCAGCAACCGGAGCGGTTTGACAGTGGACAGCAACGCGGCCCAGAAGAAAGGGGCCCACCCAAAGCCCACGCTGCTCACCACATCCTCGACCTCTATGGTTAGCACCACTATTTCACCACCATCATCTGCCTCATCATCTACGCCCCCTCTCTCCTCCCCCTCTCCTGCATCATCATCACAGGTCTCCTCTCCAGTAGCCTCACCACTGGGCCCACCGGCATGCATGATCTCATCATCTACAACGGGCTTGACCTATGGCCGTCCTCAGGTGGTTTTATTTGCTTCCCACACGGCGGGGGCAGTAGTGTAGTAGAGTACATCATGGGATCCCCTACCTTCAATTCATGTATCACCGACTTCACTGTAGCACCACTCCCTTTATGAGCTAATCACACATACTTATTCTTCACTATCACCACCCGACGCTTAGTCACACCACACACACCACATAGGAAGCACGACACCTACCATGACATACACTTTGATCATAGCCTCTCACCGGCCTACTCTGGATGCCTAAACAGACTTCTAACCTACATCGATCACATACCACTCATAGAGGACCGTGCTGCCCTGATTAGTGGCACACTTCATGAGGCTGTCCTCCAAATCTTTCCCCACACCACACGGTCCACTAGACCACCACCTCTTGGTTCTATACCTTGCAACAATTGGTACGATGTGGAGTGCAAGGCTTATCGCCGACAGCTCTGACTTGAAACCAGATGTCATCTCCCGAACACACCAGACACGGTATGCAAGTACCGACGTCTCGTACGTCGGAAGAAGCAAGTATTTCTTCGTCGAAATGAGGAGCTGCTGCACATCTTGTTCAGCAACAACTCTAAGGATTTTTTGCGGAGATTTCTTGAGCGTAGGTCTCCATCACCCCTCACCGACACAAGAGTCTAGCACACGTATGCACACCATCTTTATGATGTCCCATACCAGCGCACTCCAGATCTCATACACAAACCTTGCCCCACCACTTGCATGTTGTTCACTAGAGGAAGAGTCGAGGACGCGACATTAAAACTGCACAATGGCCAAGCTAAGGATCACGAGGGACTATGCACTGAGTTTATTCCTGATCCTAGCAAAGCTATTCAATGACGTTGTTTGCCTTGGCTTCCCTCACAGTTGGACACTCAACACCATCACCCCCATCCACAAGGCAGGGGATCCCATGGACCCAAGTAACTATAGGACTATCATGATTGGACATGTGATGTCCAAGATCTATGCAGCTATATTGGATGCGTTGGTCAGCCTGTTCGCAGAGATGAGAGGGCTTAGAGCAGAGGGTCAGGCCAGTTGCAGGCGAGACGATGGGACTATGGATCACATACTCACACTTAGGAGTGTCATTAAGGAGGCCATATCACGGAAGGAGAGGGTATATTGCTGCTTTGTGGATTTTCGCAAAGCCTTTGACATAGTACCTCGAGCTCGTCTCATCACACACCTACAGACACTGGGATTTGATCACGAGATCATCTGGGCAATCATGGCACTTTATGAGAGAGTCTCAGGTCGAGTTCGGACAGGGGCAGGTTAGACAGATGAGACTTTGAGTACCATAGGGGTCAAACAGGGTTGCTTCTTATCACCAACCTTGTTTGGTCTCTACATTGATGAGCTTTAGACTTTCATGGGGGCTTCCGGAGGGACCGGTTGCTCACTTGTCGGGATCATCATCAGGATCCTACTTTATGAAGATAACGTGGCACTCATGTTGTCCACACCCGAGGGGCTCTAGCGACACCTAGTTGCACTACAGGCTTTTTGTTTATCCCATGATTTAGAGGCAAACCTTGGCAAGACCAAGGTCATGATCTTTAACACCTGTCGAGCAAACATGCAACGGAAGCAGTTTACTTTTACTTTCGGTGGGTCACCAGTTGAGATCGTATCCTCATACACTTACTTGGGCGTCATCTTCTCTGGCCTGATCTTCACGATGAGACCAACGATGCAGGCCAGATTGAGTAGGAGATACGCTTCACTGGCTCGGCTAGAGAGACAGTGCTTCCAGTCCCGCTTTCAGGACCCTCGGACCAAGGATCTTCTCTTTGACTCCTTGGTCCGACCACGCGGTATGTATGGTAGCCCTTGTTGGGGACCTGACATTTCAGAGATAGAGTGGACACGGGTGGAGCGCCTACAGATCCTCATGCTCTCACGGATGATCCGAGGGAAACCATCTGTACGACATCACATCATTCAGGCCGAGTTTGGTGCTTCTCCACTCCAGTTAGATGCAGCCTTTTAGACCATCACATATCTACACCGGGTTAGATCATATGGGGATTGCACATTAGGGAGACAGAGGTTGCCATGGTTGGCTCTTGATTCCTCCATGAGGTTGGCAGCAGAGGGAGACAAGCGATGCTGGTATGCACGGACTCACAGATGGTTTGTGAGACTAGGGTTTCACATCGTAAGAATACCTCCTTTTCAGTATAGTTTAGATGCCCCTCTGGTACTCCCACCCACCATCCCGATCGGGCCACACACCAACCAGGTCATTCGAGAGGATCTCTTGCAGTTACACACCTTTAGGATCTGGTTGGAGCCGAGGGAGCTCCCAGTGAAGATGAGTTTCTACATAGATTATTGTCTTCGTATTTCGGAGGAGGGATTCATCACACTACTAGGATACACTGAGCTTCATATGCCTCACTCACTACGGACTCCATCGGACAATTTCAGGTCCCATCACACCGCCGCCGCATAGAGAGCGGCAGAGCAGAGGGGATTCCCAGGGAGCATCGCATATGCATATTGTGCGACTGTCAGGAGGTTGAGTCAGAGGAGCATTTTATTTTCAGGTGTCCAGTGTACTACGAGATCCGAGGTCGCTACCATTGTCTCTTCAGAGACGGCTCCAGGCTCCTTTCCAGATTCCTCGCCTACCCAGATCAGAGATGTCTCGTGGCATTCATTCACGAGGGGGTCTGACACAGAGAGTACTTACTCAGGCGACGGGGTTTGGCCACACCATTAGACACCTTTTGGGGCAGGATCACAGAGTTCTTCCCATCGAGTGACATTGATCGTCCAGTGTCTAGCCGCAGACGTGATAGAGACCCCGACCTGACGATCGCAACACGACACACAAGACATCGATGGGACACACAGATCACTCTGAGAGACCTCGCGTCATTGTTTAGACCCGAGATATGTCCCACGGGAGTCACGGTAGCTCTGGTCTTACGTCGAGTCTCCTCCAGGAGATCGAGATGCACGGGAGCCCTTGACGGACGCCAGCATCCCATCACCAGCTATGCATCAGCTAGGGCGACATGACATACGGAGGATTCCGCTCCGCTCCAGTCTTTTTTCTTTTCATTGTCATACCCGTATTTGATTATGTATGATCAGACTTGGGATTCATCACGGGTGATGATGCTCGTTTTAGTAGCTCCACTCTTATTGTGATTTGTATAAGGTTTTCTTTAAGTCTCATAGACCCATCGGTGTTCCGAAGACTCTAATAAAATTTATTTATTTATTTATTTCTTTCTTTGTGCCAGCCCATGGCTTGTGTAGCTTCTATCGCCTTGTGTTATATCCTACTGGCAGCCATGTTCTCAACTTTGTTGAGGTAAGCCATGAATTGACATAGCACTGCCCCCTCTAGAGGTATCATTCCCATTGTCAGCTAGTAGGATAGGGTAGGGTGTTTGTGCCTTAACCCCTAGCTCCCCTATCAAAAAGCGTTTACATATAATTTCTATTCTGTCTCAGTATGTCCTAGACAGCCCGGATGCTCAGGCAGGGCATCGATAGAGGATTACTGTCTACACAAGCATCGTGTATAGAAACTTTCTCATTTTCCAATTCCACAGATGCGCCTTTTATTTTAGAAGCTATGTATAGCTTTGAGACCTACCAAAATCCTTGTTTCCACGCATGCATTCCATTTGTAGTTCGTGAAATCCAATCCTAAGTATTTATATGAGAGAGAGAGAGAAGTAGAAGTATAATTTATTAACGTCCACGGGCAGCCAAAAATGACCCATGGGACCATCTCAATACAATGTAAAGAAAGTCTCGTAAAAAAGAGGAGTCATGAATCTATGAGTTCCTGACGACATGTAAAAAGATGGGTGACAAAAGATCCCAACGCTGCCGGAGAGGTAGTAGAGAGAACTGATGTCAACTGAGCGGAGTCCTCCAGTATTTGCTGGTAGTCCTCCTTGATATGTGCATATCGAGGGCAACTATAAAGCTACATGTGCCTCCGTCTCAACTGACTGTAGGTCGCAGAGAGTACAAACTCTGGCGTGTCTGGGCTGATGCATCCAAGCTCCCTTCTGTATAGCAAGCGTATGAGATCTGGTGCGAAACCTAGCTATATTTCTGCGATAGAGAAGGGGAATAGGTGTGCTAATGTAGGGCTGAGCAGAGGCCTCCATGGACATGTATGTAGACCAACATGAAGGGTTTATGTTGTCTTGATAATACTCTAGCTTTGAGAAAGAGAGGTGTATGTACGTCTTTGGGCCTATGAGACAGAGTACAATAAAAAAGAGTAACCCTTAGAGGCCATTGTGGGCTGAGGGAAAGGGCTCGCTAGGGCCCTTGCTTAGTGCAATGCTAAGCTAAGAAGCTCAAAAGCTCAAGCTCAAATCAAAACTGGTATTCAAATACAAAACTAGGTTCTGTGGTGGCTCTTCAGTGAGCTGCGTAGATATCTCGTATTTGTGTCTATCGAGTTGTCCCTCATTGTGGCACGGGGCATGGTCTTCGTGATCTTTGTATCCGGTGAGCCATATCAAGAGTGACACCTTGGATCTGATGGTCCCTTTGAGACGAGCTGAGATAGGTTGGACCTCCATCATGCGTACTCTTGGTCAGCCTTTGTATCGTGAGTGCTCTCTTCGTCTTTGGCTCCACACCTCCATGTCATCTGTGTCATCATGGCGGCTAGCTCCTCCTCCTCTACCCCACTATGTTATGGAGCTAACTCAAATGCGTAGAAGTCCGTGACATGTCATTATGCTCGGTCTATCCGAGTCTCCTGCAGTGCTATCATCTCCTGCTGTTGCTGCTTGATTTGCCTCAATAGGATCTCTCTATGCCATCTCATCTCAATCATGTAGAGGCTAACACATACCTAGTCATGGAAGTAGATGAACTGAGAGAGTGGTCCAAAGCCGTGCCCCTTTTGAAAGAGGTTCGTACTAGCTCGGCACCGTACCTCTCCTTTAGCAGCCCGTGCCTCCCCGTATCTCTCCATCCAATCCGTTAGCAGCCCGTCACCCCTTTGTCTCAGCCAGCAGTTACCTCGGCGAGCAACAAACACAGTAACCCTAACACTGAGTTGGGCTAAACTCCCAACCCATCCCGGGGGTTAGATTAATCTAAGGCGCAGCTGGTCTCTACAGTCAAAGATCTTGTTCATATTGAAGTACAAATTGCTAAGAAGGAAGTGACTATGGAAGTGGACACCAAAGCAAGTAAGTCTGATATTCAAGCAGAGATTAAAGAACCCTAAGCTAGATGTGATAATGCACTGAAGATTAGAATAGGGGGACTTCCAGAAGAGTGGTACAAAGAGGACACATATCGTGAAATATTGACAAAGATCAAAGCAAGCTTGCCCAACATTGAATGGGTGGATGATGATAAGCAAGATGATGACGACGCGACTCCAGGCCAGCTTCTATTATGCACTATATTATAGGTCATGCAATCCTTACACTCAAGTTAAAAGATATGTGGATCAAGCTTCTTCGACAATCTTACAAGTTGAAGGGTACCAAAGTATGGATAGCAGAGGAGCTTACACAAGCTCGACCCAAGAATAAGGCAACTGAATTAGCAAAAGTCAGGGCTCCCAGAAAGGATGGAAAATGGGCAGTGGAGCTGCCATGTGCCCTCCCTAAAGCAGATGTACTAGAGGGTTTCTTGCTGTCCCATAGACCATTTGGTCTCCAGTGGACGTTAATAGAATTTCTTTCTTTATCCTACAGCAAAAGTGCTAGCAATTCTTGAAAAGTGAGGTGATTTTGAGTCCTTGCATCGAAAGGTTGAGAGACGTATATGAAGCGAAAGATAAGACTCCGGCAAGGAGTTCAAAGTAATGTTAACATGCTGTGAGTATGGAATGACCTCGTCAATGTTCAAGATTTGCAAGAATGAATCCTAGTGACATGTTCCTGCATACAGTCATCCTCATCCATGTGCACACTATCAAGCTCTCTACGCAAATATGAGACTCTTGCCTCATTACCAGCTTGATACATATTTTCCAAAATATCCTAGGCATCTTTAGCAATCCAGTAGGACCTGAAATGAGGGACAATAAACCTCTTGATACTTAGTAAAATCAAAGACAAGGCTTGAGCATTACGTATGTTCCACCTCCTTTTCGTAGGAGTAATACGTGTAGGTGCTTGCCCAACCGGGTCAGCTTGTTGTCCTTGTTGCCCACGATCTACACCACCACCACCACGACCCCCCCTTGCTGTGGAGAGTACCTGGCGCTATAGGACCGGGGCGGGCCTCATCTCCTGTAACATAATCCTAGACACCCTTGGCAACCAACAGTTTCCGAATCAAAAAACTCCAAAGAGGATAGTTGGTGCCATCCAACCGATCCTCCTTGGCAAGCAACTGAAAGACATCATTCGGATTTTGTTGTGCCATTTGAGCAAACAAAAAGAGGCAATGAAATCTCAACAAAGTTCACGTGCTGTGAACACCCTGCTTAAGCAATAGAAATCACTGACAAAGCCTGTACTAGGGATGAGGATGCACCCAAATCTACCAGAAAAGTCCTGTGCTGGGATATTTGCTGCAATCTTAGAATTCTCTCTCAAAAGCCAGCCAATGCTTGCCTCAACAAGGCATAAACCCAACTGAAAGACACCTCTATCCTGAACCAATAGCCAATCGCAAAGCCCTATTTTTTTTGAGGAAGTAAGTGCATGATGGGTGAAGATGGGGGCTGACATGATGCACGATGAAGTAAGGGTGGGAATGGCTTTTGGTTGTATGGTTCAACCAGTGGTTGGGGATTCGGGGCCACACAAAATGGAACTACAAATAGTAAATATAAATGCTGATTTTAATCACTGTTTTGCAAAAAAAACAGAGAGCTCCCTAACCGAGTGGACTGAAAATGCACCCAAAAGTGCAAAAGATGGCCTGTCCTTGCACAATACTACCTGAGACAGGTTCTAAACAGCAAGGAGAGGTCTCCAGAAGCCCGGAAACAGTGCCGAGAGTGATGAAACAGCTTCATAACAGCAAAATAGTCCTGAAAAACACCTCGAAATAGTGCCCAGCCCTTCAAACAGACACAAGCCCAGCCCTTCAAACAGATGTTGTGTCTGGAGTTCAGTGGAAAGACCCACAAAAGCCATGTCGCCCTGATTCCAAACAGCTCTGGAGGTGCAAAAAACAGGTCGTCATGCTGAAAATGAGGCTCAAGAGAGAGGTGACTCCGTTTTGGAGCCAGAAACCTGCAAAAAACAGGCTGAAACAGCAACAGATAATGGGAGCGAGGGATAACCTACTATGATACCAATGTTGGAAATGGAAGCGAGAGAATGTGACAAAACCGTAGAATGAACCCTAACTAGGGTCAAAAGATGTGTGGTGACTAACTCACCCACAAACTCAACCTCTAACTGAGGTTAAGGGTAAAAGACCTGTACATAATAACATTGGCCATGGCCTAAGGAAATATAAATATTCTAACAGAACATGGAGGGAAGATCCCCAAGCATTGCATTTGGTTGGAGAACTGTTGACATTGCATGCAGCTCCATGGGAGGATGATAGGAGCTCGTCATGGTGTGGCCTGATGTTGAAGATGACATATCTTTAGTGATGTGACCTTGGCCATAGGTGTGATACTAAAGTTGACATATCTCTATTCATGTGACCTTTAGTGCTGTTGATTCAGGTGAGGTTGGATATTGCAGCTTTGTTATAATGAATGACAATGGATGCTGCCAATTTTCGTGCTCTTTGGTTATGATTGTATCTTTGGTCAGGCACATGTAAGTTTGATGAGCCAAATGTTTGCCAACTGTTGCTTGTAAAGAGACTTTTGGAAACTATGTGAGATTCTATAGAAAGTAACATTCAGCATCAGTATGGCAATGGGTGTCTAGGTAAGCTGCCATGTAGCAAGACCCCATGTGGGTTATCCGTTTTGAGATGGTAAGTCTATTCTATTGGTGAATCTAAGAAGGCCTGTATTAGTGATTCTTATTGTTTTCAATGTGGATTGATGTGCATATTATTTTAATGTGTTTTCCTTGGTTGAGCTGTCAAATGATATCAAAGTTCTCATGTATTATTGCAGGTGCTTATTATCACCTTCCGACATACTTCAGACGCAGCCTCATTTGGTTTTGCTTGGTACAGGGTTTGCATTTGGTTACCTTGTTGTGAGTTTATTGGCCCTATCCATGCATTTTGCTCCTTGTATAATTGTACCTGCATTAAGAAGAATAATGCTAATTTTAAAGGCAACCTTTGGTCAGGGGAGGATGATCTTAGCTCACCTGTGCGATGAACCAAAAGGTTTGAAGACCGGCATGTGCATAGTATGATAATCCTTTAGCTAAAAGTCTTTTCAGTATTTTATTTTCAAAGTATTCCTGTCAAATTGTTCAAGGCAGTGTTTAAAATTCATTTTTTAATAAAACGAGGATTACACAGCAATCATGTTAAAGCACTTTGTCTGATGATGACATTTAGACTTGGTGTGCTGATAGTACTTTGTTGTGTTTTCTGCAGTCATTGTTGCTCATTCCACTTGCTATTGCTAATGCTTTGTCTGCAAGGCTTTTGGGCGGGTAAGAGCACATACTTCTCGCCTAAATAGGTCTTTTAGTGCTGTAGCTAGTGGTACCCCACCCATGTTGTTGGGTGGCTGACATTAGCTTTTCTGTATACAGTAGTCATTCTAAAGCTTTAAAAATAATTTTTCCATAGCTTCTTCATTGTGGTTGTGGCATTGCTCATTGAGAGGTCGATAAGTCCCTTGGTAAAGCATCAATGAAACCATAGATATACCATTGAAACAGTTGGAAACGTTGTGTGGATAAAAATGTAAATATGTTTTTCACTTGTTGCATGCTGATGGGTAGGTGCATAGCTATGTACATAGCTAGTTGGTGGTGGCTTTGAGTTATGGACACTCTCATAAAAGAATCTACATTGATGTAGATATTTTCTTGAGATTGTAGATACATTTGCAGGGACTCTCAGGATATGATGATAGAGCAGTGTGGGTGCATCAAGCACTCCAGAGCATTTGGTGTGGGATGACATGTCTTTCATTGTTGTCCTGTGCTATGTTTATCTTGCGATGAGTGGTTTCCGATTTGTAAGTCCTGTGAGCATTCATATCATGGGTTGTGGGCTTCATGAATGTGTGGTCATATGCGGCAGTCAAACACTAAGGGCTTGCTTGAAGGTTTTGTAAAAGGGTGTGCTTAAAGCCTAAGGTTGGGGATTAATGGACCTAAGGTTTAAGAAAACCTTTGAGAGAAGTAAAAAGCATGAATGATGTGGGTAATCCATGCATGCAAGGGTGAGCTATGTGATGGCGGGTTGAATCTTCTGGAGGATGAAGGTGGCAAAGTACGTGGAGAAGGCGGTTGGAAGATGGTCCTGGAAGGAAAGGGGGTTTTTGCGATCCCATGGGGAAGATGGCAAGAGAGATAACAACTGGGAGGGGAGCTGTGATCTTGTTCGAAGGGCGGGTTGATTGCATGAGCTAGGAGGTGGGTGTTCCGTGAGAATTAGTGAAGTAACAATGCTAGCTAGTTTCATGTAAAGGATGGGGAGGAAGTGCGTAGGGTGATAGTCTCTCTCTCTCTCTCTGTGCATTGCGCGATCCAAAAACACCGCTTCGTTTGCGGAAAAGAAGACACTCATCCTCCAGCTTCAAGAGCAGATCATCATCATCTCCCACAATCTTGCTCATATAAGCTGACCACCCATCCTCTAATTCTCTGTCAACATATTGCTGCTCATTCCTCCATAGGGGATGAAGGATATGAGCAACAATATGGATTGGCCTATTAAACCAATCCCAATGCGTGTTCCAGATCTCCTTAAGGTCTTGAATCCTTCATAAGAAATATGTTTAGAAAAAAGAAAACATATATTAAAAGGAATTCTAAGCATTGCTACTTTGCTAGATCAAAAAATGCTAAACTTCAAAGGATGACTCATGAGTACAGGATACCTGTCCACAGATAGGTGAGTACACACATCAAGGGCTTCCCCCAGTTTGTCCATGATCTCATAGAGAAGCCCAATGGTGCAATGCTAGGACTATAGTGAGGTCCTCCAAGATGCAAAGCGGGATCGTACTCATGGTACTAAATGAGTATATTTAGACATACAGGCAACAGAGTAAGGTCTACTCATGGGAGATCAGAGACAAGCACACAAACATCCTAGATTTTCAGGACAATGCCGTCATGCTCTCATCTATGCTGGAAGAGCTTAGGTTCTAGTCGGAGACATCCGCCGTCACATAGTATGGGAGGTCTCTATTGACATGTGCACGACTCATGTGTTGATTATTTACAATGGGCTACAAAGATGACAAAGATAAAAAAAAATTTCATGCTGCCCACATAGGGTCACCATAGTGTAGTGGGCTACATCATAGGATCCCTAACCTTCACAATACATATATTAATATCATAGTCCATACCCTCACGTTGGAAGCAGATCATTCCCACTCATGCTTCGACTTGTCACTCCACCTAGTCTATTCAAGACACACTTTTTTTAGTGAAAACTTTGATTGATTATATTACAAGAATAGTCACCTAAGAAAAGAGGCGCTAGAAAATACATCAAATGAAGATCTCAGTATAAGCCAAATATACATCCTGATCTATCTGGTGAGTCTGCAAGCAATCAAAGAAAGCTTGCTGCAGAGAACGCTTAAAGTAAGCAAACAAAGAAAAAATGGGATCACTAAAGACTTTACAATTGCGGTCTGTCCATAAAGTCCAAAGTGCCCAATAGCGAGCCGAAACAAAGAAAAGATGAAACTCCGATCGGTGTGGAAGAAAGCCAAAGGACCAGAAAAATTTCCCGAAGAGAAGAGTCGGGAATCTTGCTCATAGCCGCTGTTGAAGAGAATCCAAAAACTGCTGAGAAGACGGGCAATGTTAGAATAAATGAGGCACAGTCTCCTGAGAGCTCAGACAGCGATGACATAAAGCAAGAGCAATGTGCCTATGGGCCATCAATTGTCCAGTGGGAAAATTTCCCAGAAGCACTCGCCATGGAAAAACCTGTTGCCGAAGTGAAAGCTTGTATACCCAAAGTTCCCGTAGTCTTTTCCTCCACCACTTAGCTGTCTGATTCAATTGCCAAAATAGAATTACCCTTTCCCGAAACCCAGGGTTGAGGCAAAAGGATTTTGTATAATGCAAGCATAGTAATCTGAGATAGCCTCAAAGGATGAGAGGAGGACCCAAGGGAAGTCAAAGTCCAATCTTCTAATCTATCCTGGAGTTCCAAAGGGGGAATCGGGACCAAAGGTGAAAGCATACAAGTGATTTGCTACCACAAAGTACGATAATGAGAACTTTGTGGCTGCCAGAGAAAGGGAAGCATAGAGCCATCATCATGAATAACATCAGCAACAGTATTGATCCCTTTAAAATAAATAAAGTAAGAATGGCGAGGCTCCTGTAAAGCAAGTGGAGGCTGAAAAACTTTTGTCCAGTGAATGCTTTCAGCCCGCAAAGAATTACCCATCAAAGACTGTCAACCATGCCATTCCAGGTGAGACAGAATATGCTTCTAGTCAAGAAGTAATTTGGAGACCATAGGTCAGCCATGCAAAGTGCCATCAATGCACCCAAACAAGAAATCCCACTGAGTGGGTTGCCAATGACCAAAAGCAAGAGTACTGATATGTGTGAGCAGTGATTGAATCATGAGAGCCCAGGACTGATCACCTTTTAGAAATTGCAGCAACATTTTTCCCCTGTGAGCAAGGATGTGCACCTGGATATTAGTAATATTCAAACCGCCATGCATCTTAGGGAAACAAATTTGATGCATCGAAAGCAGTTTGAGACTTTTTCTGCCATGTTTAGAATGCCAAAAGATCTCCATAATGACAGACATAAGGAATCAAGATCTGCCTTGGTGAACATTATCAAAGGCAAATAGAATTGAATATATGGAACAAGTATGGACTGCACTATTCGGAGGCGAACATGTAAAGGCCAGGTTGCCAATTTCCAATATTCAAGCTTTTTCCGGAGCTTGATTAGAACCCAATCAATTTGCTGTCGACGAGTAAGTCCCCAGCCCAAAGGATAACCAAGGTGTCGGTCCAAGAAAGTGGGTGGGATGATCTCCCCTGGCCATAAGAGACTGTGCCAGTCTTGAAGTGCAATGGGAGTAGCTTAGACTTTTGAAAGTTAACATGAAGGCTAGCTGCGAAACCATAAACTGAAAGAGCTTGCATCAAAGCTGAAAGATCAGGCGGAGTATTCCTTGGAGTAAAGAAAGAATCATTAGCATAAGCCTGAGCAACCATGTTGCGATTTTCATCCAGTTCCAAACCATGGAGAGAATCTGTAGCCACTAGATGATCAATGTATTACAGCATAGTATGAGTAGCAATAGCATACAGTAAGCCACTAAGGGGACAGCCCTGACAAACCGAACTACGAAGGGCCCATTCTTCCGAGATGTCTCCTGAAAGAATACAAGCAAGGCTTGCCTTGGTGAACATGATCAAAGGCAAATGAAATTCAATGTACGCCACAAGAATGGACTGCACTATTCGGAGGCAAACATGTAAAAGGTTGCCAGTTTCCAATATTCAAGCTTTTTCGGGAGCTTGATTAGAACCCAATCAATTTGCTGTTGATGAGTAAGTCCCCAGCCCAAAGGATAACCAAGGTGACGAGCTAACTGTGTGGGTGGGATGATCTCCCCTGGCCATAAGAGACTGTGCCAGTCTTTAAGATGCAATGGGAGCAGCTTAGACTTTTGAAAGTTAACATGAAGGCCAGCTGCCAAGCCATAAACTGAAAGGGCTTGCATCAAAGCAAGAAGATTAGGCGGAGTATTCCTTGGAGTAAAGAAAGAATCATCAGCATAGGCCTGAGCAACCATGCGGCGATTTTCATCCAGTTCCAAACCATTGAGAGAATGCGCAGCCACTAGATGATCAATGTATTGCAGCATACGATGAGTAACAATAGCATACAGTAAGACACTAAGGGGAGATCCGTGACGAACCGAACTACGAAGAGTCCATTCTTCAGAAATGTCTACAGAAAGAATACAAGCAGCATTGCTATCCCTGTAGAGCCAATAAATAACCTGATGCATTTTTATTCCAAAGCCCAAGGATCACATTGTTTGCGAGATGAACTCCCATTGAATTGTGTCAAAAGTTTTGGCAATGTCAATCTGTAAGAGCAAAACATCCTGCTGCGTGTACTTGGCATATTCAATCCCAACATAAGCATTGGCGATATTGTCCATGATATGCCTACGAGGAACAAAACCATATTGGAAAGGATGCAGTCCATCATGCAGATAGCCTTTGATAAGGTCCACAAGCATTTTAGCTATGACCTTGTAAATGATTGGCATAAGCGTGATTGGTCTCCAATCAGTGATAAAATCAGAAATCTGCTTCCTAGGAAGGAGCTTTACCAGTCCCTTTTCCCATGACAAAGGCATTTGTTGATTTTCCCAAGCTGAATTAGCCATTTGTAGCAGAGGGGATTTGAGGCTATCCCAGAAAGCAAGGAAAAATTCAATAGTGAGGCCATCCCATCCTGGAGATTTCCATCTACCACAGGATTTGATTGCATCTAACAATTCCAGTTCAGTGAAGGGAAGTTCCAGCTCCAAGGCCTGAGCTTGAGAAAGAATTGGATGGACATGCTGTAAAAGAAGCTGACGTGCAGACAAAATCTCAAGAGAAGGAAAGTCCACATGCCCAAAATGAGAGGAGAGGTGCTGCACACGAAAATCAGCAAGTTCAGAGTGAGATGATGACGAAGAACAATGAGGCATCCGGACTTGACAAATATTTGCAGCCCGTCGTTTGTAATGCAAACTTTTGAAAAATTGCTTCGAAGAGCAGCCTTTATCCAAAAAAGCTCTTTGTCGAGATCATGTTTCCCATGTAGCAAGCTTTCTTCTATCATTTGATTAGAGGTAGAATTTGGCCTGACAGAAGTGCATGCTTTTATCAGAAGACAAAGGCTGAAGGTGACTAAGCTTAGTTAGACTCTGGCCATTGAGTTTAGCATGCACAACAGTCTCCCGTGTGGCTCGAATAAATGATTTACCATAATCCCTAATCATAGCTTGCATTCGAGCAACAAAATCCTGCCATGCACAGCCTCCTCATCTACATATCGTGTTTCCCATTTAGCAAGCTTTCTTCTATCATTTGATTGGAGGCAGAATTTGGCCTGACATAAGTGCATGCTTTCATCAGAAGACAAAGGCTGAAGGTGACTAAGCTTAGTCAGACTCTAGCAAGTGAGTTTAGCATGCACAATAGTCTCCCGTGTGGCTCGCATAAATAATTTACCATAATCCCGAGTCACAGCTTGCATTTGAGCAAGAAAAGCCTGCCATGCACAGCCTCCTCATCTACAGACTATCAATGTGACTTTGACCACTCTAGATCACATATATGGTAGCTATCTTGCCACCCTTCAAGAGTACATAGATAATTAGATAGATATAGATGCTAAAGCTCTTCTTTTGCCTAAGTCATTAATGTAAAAGGCAAGGGGCTTGGAATACTCTCTGACTAACTGTGCTACTAAGATAAGGATGATCAGATTTAGGAGGTGTTGGGGAAACGAATAAATTAGTGATATGTGAGGCGAAGGTAGGGGATCCCATGAGGTAATCAACTACATTAGAGCCTCCCCTGTGTGGGAAATAAGTGAATCCACATGAGGAAGGCCTTCCGTCTAGACCATTATAGCCAATGAAGTCATGTATCTTGTCCACTTCCAAGAAAGAGTGCCCATACGTAGTGGTCAGAGCTCGCTTGTCTGTGGATAATCCAGATATCCTTGCCTCCTCTAGATTAATATGAGGTAGCAAAATAGAATCATCCTGAAAGTCAATGAGCAGTATGTGATGACTTTGAGTTACCCCTGTGGCTTTCAGAGATATTTGAATGTATTATGGGTTCTATCATTGTTTTTCGAGTTTCTGTGCTGATAAACAGCTCCATTAAAGCAGTACTGTTAATGTATAGCCATGCTTTATAGCTCTTTTGTTGTCAAAAACGTCTTGTTTGGTTTAGTTTGATGACTTTGAATGTTACATTGTGATATTTGCCTTTTATGATTCTTGAAAGTTATGGTCTCTAATCACCTCTTATTTGCATACAGGCCCTTTTTCTGCATTATTCTGGTGCAACAGCTCTTAACCTGGTCTCATGTATTGCACTCTGCAGGTCACCTTTGATTGATGAGCAATGGCTTCTCGCTGGTTACTGTGCTTTTACAAGTAAATCTCTGTTGTTTTTCTTTCCAGTGTACCAACCCTGACTAGGTTATACACTCTAAGGATGAATTGAACTTTAACTTTTCTTGAAGGTTGAGATTATGTTTGTGCAGTCTCATCATATATGCACTTCGCAATCATGTTTTTATTTCCAATGTCCGAGCTTTGACTATGATATACAATTGAAGGGTTGAAGTGAACTTTTACTTTTCTTAAAGGCTGAGCTGATCTTACGGTTTTTTGTGCAGTCTCATTATACATGCACTTTGCAATTAGTGTTATTCATGAGATCACAGGTGCCCTTGGCATCCATTGCTTCAGGTAAACCTCACTTACATAGCAGTATCAGCCTGTTGTCTAAACTTAATTGAGAATTTTCCTGGTGTATGATAGGATTTTCCAGGGTTATATGTAAATTTAAAAGCATTGCTTTCATGGAATACTGCAAAAAATGTGTTTTGTTGACTTTTCTGTTTAGAAAAAATCTGGGAAGATTTTGGCAATGTGCGATAAAACAAAGCTGTAAATATTGCGTGGGTGCAGGATTGGCAGGAAGGAGGCATGATTCATATTGTAAGCTTTCGGCTCTATTTTGACATGAGATTGAGAGATGCAGTTGCTGCTACCTATATTTGTCAGTAGGGAGGTACAGCAATGCAATGCTATTCAGAGAGATATTGACCAATTGGCAAGGCAGTATTTGCAGACAGCACCATTGTCCGGATTCATGTCGCCGTACTTCATTGGGAAGTTGCCCTCCTCACCTTGTGACAGCCCAACAGTCTGCAATAAGTTTTCAATGTTAGGAGTTCTTTATTTTAAGCTTATCTTGGATAAAGGAAAGGATACTGCCAATATGAATGGAAGCAAAGCCAACTGTGTACGAGCATGTTAAAATGAAAGGTTTTGAAAAGGTGGCATTACTGTCGTTTCATGCGAAATGACGAAATCTCCCAGCTTGTGGCGATAATCCATAGCAAAAGCTCATGTAACAACTCTTATTTGCTTTTGAGTGTATGCCCAATATGAGCAATTGAAATATGGACCCTAATTTTGGATGATGGAATAAAAGGCATTGCCGTTTTTGTTGTGCCCTATCAAGGTTTGCTTATTCATTAAGAAGGGGGTTTGGAAGTTTATTTTCTTTCCCTATAGTAGTTCTTGTGGGATGATAATCCATTTGTTGGTGCATATGCCCTCAGGTCGTTGACAGAGAGAAATTTGCATTTGTTGTAACTTGGTATGCTCAATTGTCACATCTGACAGAAAGATTTGAAGCCTCTGCATGCAGCTCCATAAAATTCACCATTCTTGAATTATCCTTGTCCAGATATGATAAATAGTGGTAGATGTGGTTATCGGAGATGCGTTGTAAAATGGGACAAAACACTGGTTTCTATTTGAGGCATTCCTTTAAAAGTTAAATGTTCAGGCTATATCACTTCATCTCTATTCACATTCCCTTGTGGACAGCTGTGTTACTGGTGATGTAGACACTGCAGGGTTGTCTGGTTTTTCAGCTTTAGACTCTTTGGGAGACACCAGCTGAGTAGGTATTAATTGGATAATTCTTCATTCATGATCTAATTATAAGAGTTCAGGACTTTCTCCACTATTTGACATCGTCCCATACATACGAAGACACTCATTAGCCGTGTCAGTTGGACTTCTAGCCGGACTTCTAGCCAGCTGAGTGTTGCTCTGGTTCTGAGATTCAGGTAGCTGTCTTTAGACCGCTATCTTCATCTTTGTCTAAGGGCGATGTCTCACATGTGAGGTGCCTCAACATAAGAACTCTTTGGTGTATGTTTGGCTCAACTGTGGAACCATGCCTTGTTTTTTATGCCCATTTTAGCAACATTGTAATGTGGCTTGTCTTTCAACTAGCCTTTTAGTGCGATAGAAGAAGAGTTATGACATTAAGACACCCCATCATGGGTATTGACATTGAGCATGTGGTTGTTACAGATAGCATTCACATTTGCACAGCCAGGACATGCCTTAATTCTTTCTGTGGAAACTGGGTTAAATGAGGCTTGCTATGTGGAATGCGGCTGATGACGTTGTTTTGGGCATTTTGCTCAATCACAAGTGGCTCTAGGTCAAATTTGCATGTATGGTGCATGTGACTTATTCTTGCATTGGAAAGATGCTAATGGAGGCTTGTTATGTGGAGTGTAGTTGGTGACCTTGCTATGGCACTACATGGCACTACTAGTTGGGCTTTGCCTCGCGACCTTTATCAAAAGAGCATTGACTTTTACTTTTGAGATGAATGTGGGTGAGGTGGTGTCAATTTACTAGGGCTTATAGTGTTCCCCCCTTTATATGCAAACCTTAAAAGTACTTGAGAATCTTGTTTTTGTAAATCCTTCCTATGTATAGGATTAAATTCCCAGGATGAAGAGAGAGAGAGAGAGAGAGAGAGAGGTTTAGTAATACCTGCAGAAGGCCATAAAGTGTATGAGACCAAGAAGAAATGAATCAACATGAGGGAGGTTCCTCTTATGTTGACTAATTAATGTGTATTAGGGTGGAGAGAGAGAGAGAGAGAGAGAGAGAGAGAGATGTATTACCGTTTTTAGGAGGCCTCGCAGGCGTATGAGACAAAGTACAATCACAAAGATAACTCATACAAGATACTGTGGGCTGAAGCAGGAGGCGCGCTAAGGCCCTTTGTTGAGCACTATGCTAAATTACAGAGTCAAAATACATAACCCAGTGCTTAGGTGGCTCTCCTATGAGCCACCCGATTGGGTGATCCCCTATGAATATAGGTGTGATGGGTTGGACCTCCATCGTCCGTGTCTTGGTTCTCGTCTCTGTATCGTGTGTAGCTCTTGCATCTTTGGTTGCATCCCTCTTCATCATCGTCTCATTCCATTGACCCATGTAGCCCTCATATCATCTATCTCCTCCTCTACTTTGTTATGTCCAGGGCAAAAATTAAATTTGTAAAGATATGTGACATGTTGTGGGCTCGATCTATCTCAGTCTCGCGTCACCGTCTCCTCTTCCTCTCCGATTTGCTCTCTAATAAGGCGCAACAAGGTCTCTCTATGCCGATGCATCTCCATAAGATGGAGATGCAAATTAGTCGGGAGAGGTCCAAAACCACGTCTCTCCTAAAATAGGCAATGATATTGTCCCCGGATCCCATAGTAAACAGGGCAAATACACAGGAAGTGCTTTGTCTCCACCTCATTTGACATGCATAGTCTACAGATCCACTGCTCTCTTGTACCTGTGGCTCTCCTTGCCTCTATCCTCTACTTATGGGATGAGATCTACATTTGTCCAATGGTGATCCTCGGGGCGTGGGAGACTCGTTTGTCCCCTAGATACTGGGATTTGATAATCGCTCTGTTCTTTGGTACTCTTAGAAAGTGATCAAAATAGACTGATTCACATGACTGGCTATCTATCATCCTCCAAAATGGGGTGTCTTTTACAACATAGGAAGAGTCTTTTGCAAGGAACACTTAATGTTGTGACAATCTTTGATAATGCAGCTATACATAGTGAAGAACCTTTGTGGGAACACTTCCATAAAGCCAAAGCCTCCAAATAACTAGGGTAGTGTCCTCCAAATGAGGTTCAATATACTAGCCCATAGCACAAAAGCATTGCTCCACATGGACCATGATTGGTTGGGCCAAAGTGTGCATCTATAATAACATATTGATCCAACGATCTAACTAGCTTGTCCCCTAACTACACTTCGAAAACCATGAGCCCGATAAACTGTAATGGAATACCTATGTTGGAGAAAGCCATGATATGTCCACCTCTATCTCACAAGATACCAATGCAATGGGGAACTTGTGCTATAGAGAAATAACCTATCCATCTGACAAGTCTATGTTGTCTTTCATCTTTAGTGGCCCAATTCCAAGGGATAGATGCATCTATTTGAGTAATTTCTCTGCTTTTTCCTATGAGGTGACTAACCATCATCATGGTGTGTTCTTCGAAGAGATACTTAAAATCCTTCCAAGACCCCTCCAAAGAAGCGAGGCCTCTCTTCCACTAAATCAAGTGGCATATAACAAGAAGCACCTAGAGGTCTAACAATATCATTCAAAGTTGAATCATTCCACATGATTAGCTATCTATCAATCTCATCTTGCAAAGTGGGGAGTCCTTCACAAAAATGGGAGAGTCCTTTGTAAGGAACACTTGAAGTGTGACAATCTTTGATAATGTAGCCATATGTGGTGAAGAAGGTATTTGGGGGACTGTAGAAATAAAAAACCCTAGTATTTTCCTAAGGAAGGAGGAATACAAGACCTACCAATGCATCGTAACAAAAAAAATTACACATCTCAGGCAAAGGTCCTCTATCTAGATCAACGATGTTAAGCCCACCCTCTTGAGCAAGAAGACTCACAATTTCCCTCCTTACTCGCAAGTTCTATCTATACAATCTGAGAATCCATTAATTCCACTCTAAAAGAAGTACTTGATAGGTCTCTTAGGTTGTGCAATGAGTTCCTAGACTTACAGGACTAGGCAATGACTAATGATACTTGGTTGATAGCCTGAAAGCAACATCTAGCCTGGCTATAAAGCTTTTTGAATCCCAGTAAAGAAATAATTTGAACTCCAAAAGAAAAAGTCCTCATCACTAATTCAAAATGCATGGAATGTGATTCTAAAATTCAATCCATAGGAGGTACCTCAATTTGGGTTATTGGTTCTTTAATATGAATGTTTCCATGGACAATCGCCTAGTGCCTTGCAAGCTTTTTGTAACTCCTACAAGTACCTTAACAATAGTAGCAATTCTTGGTAGAAGTTGGATCCAAGCCACTTACAAAGGGTTTTTTGACAATGCATCAACCTATCAAGATGTACCAATCACTACCAAATGAGTCGACATTCAAGCATCAACATCATATATTTGGATTCCAATGAAAATGAATCATCTATTTGGATTCCTAATGAAGACCCAAGGGTACTTTGAAGGTGAGTCGAATGTTTGGATTCCAATGAAACCTTGACATCAAAATCCACCCCATCAGGTAAACAACAAACCTTGACATTGAAGAACAAAATGATGCCATACAACAAGGCAGGTACATTACTATTGGATTCCCATAACAATACTAGAGGCCCAGGGATATTACCTTGGAAACGCTAATATCTAGGTACCCAAGGTACTATGTGTAACAAGATCAACTCCATCATCTTCAAGCAACAATGATGATGTGTTCAACAAAGCATGGAAGAAAAGAATGGATTCTAAAGCCTCTACAATTGAAATTGATAAGTGAGAGGAATCCATTGATTTCGTGCCTATCCATTATGCAAAATCAAGGCAAATATAGCGAGCAAAGTGACAAGAACCTACCTTGAAAAAGGTATAACGACAAGAAGCACCAATATAGGAGGATCACACACAAAGAACATCCTCTACCTCCTCTCAAATAGTTAAATAAGAACCTTTCTTGCAAACAAAACTAGTAGCACAAGAAGTTGCTCAACCACAAGTCTATTAAAATGTCTTGAAATCACTGCAACATATTCAAGGCAGGAATTTGTCTCTAAAAAAGAGACAATAACACAAGAGCCTACCAAGAAAAGAATAGAATCTACTTTGGGAGCTACACAAGAACCTTCCTTAGTAATAAATTTGATATTAAGCTTCATGGGAGCTATACAAGAACCTGTCACACCAACCATGCCAGTCACAATGGAAGTCACTCAAGAACCTTCCAATGTGAATGAAAAATTATCTTCACTAAGAACTTCCTCAAAAGAAACTTGGGCTAAACAAACACAAAAGATCTTTGAGACATTGTAGTCCTACTTAAATTTACTTCAAATAATATATATCACTTTATTACAGTGATACAATGAATTTGGAACATAAGAGAGGATGTAATTAACAAAGGCACAAGACAGTTATTATGGATATTATGATGGCAATACTCAAATGTGGATCCCTAAGCATCATCAACAATGTAGCCCACCTTCTCTTGCTTGCCTCAAGGGCCACTTCACCCCTCTATAGCCACACCAATGAGAGTGGAGACCCTAAAAGTTTAATCCTACATCACCACGACAACAAAGAATGCACTGGCAGTAGTTACACAAGAACCTGCTCCTCAAAATGGAGAGGTTCCACAAGAACCTACTATAGGGTCCGCAAAGGGAAAGGAGAGGGTAGTTCAAAGTCTTTGATGGGTGTCCCAACAAAGAATTACAAAATCACTCCTTCAACATGACATTCGGTCCACCTCCATAGTAGTAGACCCACAAGATCATGCTCCTAAAACTAGAGTAGACCCATAAGAAGCTACTACGGCAAAAGACATCCAAGACCTTACAGAAATGTTGCTACCATGGGTAGAAAACACGTGACTAACAAAGGTCCCCATCAGTGTCTCGATAATACTACTTCGAGCGATTATCGAACTATGATGAAGACCCAAATAAATGAGATAGTCAATTCATATAGCTCATGGCTATCAACAAGGCATGCAACCTAATTACTTCTTTAAGGTCTAGGGCTACTTAAGCTCATATCAACCCCCAGTGTCCCAATGCATTTGTCCATAAATGGAAAAACAAGTGGTTCTACACCAACAAATCTAGATCATGCATTCGATTGCAAGGTGAATTTGATGACACAAAATGGGTCTAGATGAGTTTCATGTGACCCTTAAAGCTTTTCCACATTCATTTAGTAAAACCACCCTTCCTTATCTAACTCCAAATCTTCCTCTTCTTTTTTTTAAATTTTACTTTTAATTTTCCCTTATTCTTTTTCTTTTTTTTGACAAAGACTAGTACCCACTTAACCATTTGCACCTTCCAACATAATATCACTTTTAACTTTGAGAAATTTCCTATAATCCAAGATGCTATAAACCTCTTCAACCATAGTCCTCATTGTAGGAGTTGTATGGTGTATTATTACACTCCTTGGATTCGATGACTCAAAAAAATAGAGCTCCTAAATTGCACCACAACCTTATTAGACTCAAAGAAACTTCAAGGAAAAAGCCTCAATGAAGTGGAATCCATGAAATAGGTTTAGAAAGAAGCCCCTATGCAAAAAATCAAGACAAATGTCATGCACAACTCTAGGCATACAAACATGGCATGTCAAAATGTCATGCACAACTCTAGGCATACAAACATGGCATGTCAAGTCTAATGAGATTCCAACATAACTCCCACTCAAATCAAATATGGGACTTAAGGAGGAGCATGGTAATACTCTATTGACTCTAACACTGCTAGGACACTACGATCTTACATCAACCCTATTAACACCTTCTTCTTAATAACTTAAATGTTAGATTTTTCTTTTTCTTCTTCTTTATTTGAAAGGTATAAGTACTCGGCTCTGATCCATCCACCCAATGCCTAGCCACTGCAATTGCTCATGCCATGCAAAATCTGGTGCTAGAAGCCACACATCACCAGATGAAATATCAATCCTTCCAATAACAATTCCAGAACCAGGGATCCACTGAAGGACTAAAAAGCCATGCAGCCTGGGAAAGTTCACACGAGTGCACAAAAGGAATGATCTTCATCGACCATACTCCAACAACCATGACCTTTACATGATCCATGGGATTGTGGATCAAGAGTAGAAAGGGGGGCATGGTAATCACATTGGTTGGTAATGCCATTTGATAGATGGTGGCAAGTTCATAGAGCTAGGACTGTGCCTTGGAGCCAGATGGGCCCAAGATGATTGTAAAGAATCAAGGAAGAAAGTGACAGTGGTCAAGAAAGAATAGGGTTGGCCTTCCTTTCAAAAGGTGGCATTTATAAAAGCCCAAGTAGTTGGGTTTGGCCTTCAATTGTTATATGCTCTCACTGGAATACAATCTCTCTTTCATCTCTTGAACTTTGTTCTTGTTTCCTTTGCATGCCTCTTGTGAATGCCATGTTCTCTTCCCTTTTCCCTCCTCCTCTCTTCTACATTCCCTTCCCCCTTCTTCTCTTCTGGATTCATGATTGCAACAATCCAAGAATTGCTAGATGAAACTAGCAACCAACATTTGCATGCATTACTCTTCATCCAAATTCACTTGGAGGGAGTACCACATTGTCTATTGGGCTAGATCCCATGACACATGAGTCACTACCTAAGACCACATAGTTGGAAGGTTTTTATTTCAATGTTTTTAATAATAGGAGGCCTGGAACCAAACATTTCTAGATCATTCCAATGAGGGTAATCACTTTCTTTGTACATATTTGTGGCAAAGGCATTCCTTAATCCTAATCTAAAATCCTAGAGTTGAGGCTCTCCTTATACAAGATGAGGAGTTGGTGGATAGTGAGCTTGCAAATGACATGACATGTTTTTGGGATGCTTCTTATTTGTTTCAAGATAGCTTTCGATAGTAGGAACCCAAATTAATTACCACAAATGACATACAACTATTATTTTGAGCGCACTACTATAGGCAACGGGTTGCAGTTGAAAGAGGACATGAAAGATTAGATGTAGATACCCCTACTAGCATGAGTGTTCTACAAAATGCATATCTTCCATACACATGGGATTGTATAAGGCCAATAAGTTCTTTATTGCATAAGTTTATTCCTTTGCAACATGGAGGTGGTATCATTGCATATGAGACAATAGATTTAGGATTGAGAACATGCTTAATCTAGCCTGGCTGTGTTGGATGTGTTCCTCCTTGGCTAGAGGTAAATGATATTGTTTTACTAAAGTCTCATCTTGATACCTTATGTTCATTGAATGATCTCAAATATATAGTTATAAGAGAAGTAGATCACACATTAAAGCAATTGAAAGTAGCATGGCTAAAGTTGGTTCATCTTGAGAAAAATAGATGGAAGGTATTGATGGAAGATAACGAATGGAAGGATGGGTGGTTTTGTGTATCCATCAACGACACATGGAAAGTTATCAAGGCTAAGAGCATGGTAATTTGAGGGCAAAGCCAAGATAGTTCCTATCATGTGGCAATCTTAGAATTGTTCATCACTGAGATGAAGCTAACAGATCACATGCACTACAGTCTTCATTGCCTCAGCCCAAAAACCACAAAAAAGACTTGCGTTGGAAAGCATACATTGTAACCTTTCCTAAATGGTGCGGTTCATCTGTTCTACAACTAGATTTTGCTCTAGAATATGAGGGGATGTGAGCTCCCTCTTGATCCCATGTGTATCACATAAATGTTGAAAGTCATGAGAGAGATACTATCCATCATTGTCAATCCATAGGCATTTAAGAATTCTATGGTCTTCCTGATTGATTTTCAACCAAAACCAACAAATTATGAAATACCTGGAACACGTCGCTCTTTTGAGCCATAGCATAGGCCCACACTTTCCTAGTTGCATCATCAATGAATGTCACATAGTATTCAGCCCCGCCTAATGACCTTGTAGGCATGGGACCACATACATATGAATGCACCAAATCAAGCTTTTCAAGATCTTTCTTTCCCCTTCTTTTATGGACTGATTTAGTCTGCTTCCCATAGAGACAATGCTCACAAACAAGGATGATTTTTTCATGTTAGTTTCGTTAAGAAGCGAAACATTTATATTGGTGTCGAAAGTTTGTATGCCTTAATACAAATAAATGTTTGAAACATTCGCCAGGATTTGAAACTTTTATGTGAAAAAATTGGAAGTTTCACAAGGATTTACATATTTTACTTCAAAATTCAAATGAAAATATACAAAATTGTGCGCTATCAACATTGTGAAACTAAAAAAAATAGCTTGATAAAATTTCACCAAGATTTTATATTAATATATATATATACCTTCGATAAAAACATCCATGCTCACAAAATTCAAAGTCAGAAAAACTCAAATGTGGTACATAATCCAAATGGCATAAGAGTGTCATTCCATTCTAGCTCATGTGCCCCAACTAGCAATGCCACAAAGAAGTACTTGGCTGCTTGGTTTTTGCAACAACATGATTAGACACCCCTGGTACATGTAAGGGATACAATGTCCCACACTTGGCACCTTTTGCCAAAACCATAGAGCCATTCTGAATTTTCCAACTCTAAAAGCCAAAGGTGGTTTGGCCAGCATCATCTAGCTGACCCACTGAAATGAGACTCTTGGTCAGCTTAGGAACATGTCTCACAATTTTCAAAACAAAAGCAAACCCATTTGCAAAAGAAAAGTTTATGTCACCTTCTCCCACTATGTAACATGCATAGTTATTTCCAAGATGCACACAACTTGTCTTTCCACTGTCATAAGTGGAGAACCATTCCCTATGGGTAGTAACATGGAATGAAGCACCAGAATTCAAAATTCAATCCTGGGAATATGCATCATCTGAAGTGGTAAGAAACTCTACATATAGACTAGACATGAAGAGAATGTCATTGTCACTATCACCAGTGATGACTGCATCGATCTCCTCAATCTTCAATTTTCCTTTGTCCTAGCTTGGACTCTCTTCCTTTTTATTTCCACCTCAATTTGCATTCTTTTTCTTATCCTTTTGCTCTCTTTTCATCTTGTAGTAGTCCTTTTTTATGTGGCCCTTCTTGCCACAATGTTCACTCAATGTTCCGTGCCTTGAATTTGCTACGATACTTTCCTCTTTCTTGGGACTTTTCCTTGAATTGTGATCGTCCCCTTTGCTCATTTAAGGCTACATCTTGCTTGTTGCCATCCATTTACTTCCGTCTAATCTCCTCAGTCAACGATCTACCGACAACATCATCAAACTTCAGTACTCCACCAGGTGCATAGTTACTGATCGTTGTACAGAAGGTATCCCATGTGGATGGCAATAAACACAAGAGGAATATTGCCTTAGTCTCTGCATCAAAATTCAGCTTTTGAGCCTGAAGCTAGCTCGAAATAATATTGAATTCATTCAATTGAGAAGAAATGGAGACTCCTTCCTTCATTAGCTTAAACAACCTCTTCATGAGGTAAACTTTATTAGAGGTAGTTTCCTTCTCATAAGTGGCACAAAATTTCTTCCACATATCTTCCATAGTCTGATTATTTACTATTGTGAAATAAACTGACTCTGCAAGATAAAGTCTAGTAGTAGACTTTGCTAATGCATCCAACTCACTCCAATCATCCTCAGGCATAGCTGCAAGCTTAGTTGCAATCCCTTCCAAGGGTTTAATTTGCTTCTTTTGAATAAGCACATCTCTTATCTTTTCTTTCTACAAAGAAACATTTATTTCATCAAACTTTTTAATGCTGAAAAACTCCTTTTCAGTCATCAAAGAGGATGCCATGATGCAAATAAAGCAAAATCCCTGATTCTAGTGTGTGCAAGAAAGAATCACACCAAATACTAGGTGCATCCAAATATGTATACCACAATGGAGGGTAATGTCACTAAAAACTCAAAGCTCAAAACATCAGAATGCAACTGACTAATGTGCATATACTATGCATCCAGATGAGCAAATGTGGCTCAAAAGAAAATGCCAACCTGCAATGACAAAACAATGGCAAACCCAATGCCAATAAGAGCCAAATGTTTCAATCATAAACACCATCCATGGACATAAGCATCATCAATGTCTCATCCAAGAAAGCATAGCATAATCAATGTATTAATTGCAATGCATCAAAGCTATCCCTTAGCATAAAATAGCATTTGTGTGCTAAACATTCATCCAATAAAGCATCCCAAAGGCAATGTGGGCCTATCAACGCATCCAACAAGGGCCGCAATGTATACAAATGGCCTGTAAAGAATCCGTTGCAACCCAATTCAAATCACGAATGAGCACACATGGCTCAAACTGTAACTAGAGTGCTATGCATAAGGTATGTCCAACAAATCATGGCCTCATGGCAATGACCGCTACTAGGACACTTATTTGTTGGTGGGTGAAGAACACCCTAATCTTCTATGTCATCCATATATATATATGTGTTTGAGTATTGTACATACCCGGGGTTAAGACACAGTGGCTTTTAGCCCCCACACAATCTAGCAAGTCAAGTGCTCTTTGTGCACTGTTGTCGAAGAAAATCATCCTCCATAGATGACTGATCTCTTCCTTTTCTTTTTCTTCCTTAACTGACATTTATTGCATCAAAACTCACATGTGATCCATTTGTTTGTAAATCTACACTCCCATTACGTGCCGAGGTACTCATTTGTGATCCGTTTGTTTTGTAGATCTGCATTCCCATTAGTGCTAATATATCTCTTACATTTGATGGCTCTTCCATCTCTTCTCCTTCAATTGTCTCATCGACCTCATCACTAACATTAGTATTTCCATAATTCCTTATTAGTGTTGGATCAACCACTCTTTTCACTTTTTCTAAATATGATTTGCACAATAGAATAAAATCAGATGGAGTGCATGTACAAGCTTCAACATCATTAGGCGACACACACAGTTTCAGCATTGAGGAGCCTACAAGGGAATGCCAACTATTAAAAGACCAACTTGCCACCAATACAAAGGTTGTAGCTGGGATAAATGTGATTAAGGGCTTGCTCTTAGTTGCATGTGTGCATATAGGGGAGTCACATGTGTGTGTGTGTGTAGTAGAAGCACATCTAGTGCTATGAGGTGTCAGACCATGACACAGGTGATAATGTAAGTACAAAGGCCCCCACATGAGAGGTTCCTTTGATTTAGCCAGTTTCTATGATGTAGGGGCTGATTGCCACTGATGTAGGGGAGGTGCCTATGATCTAGGACACCTTCCTCTCTAGTCTATATAAGGGAGGTTCACCCTTCATTTCAATACACTTGATTTTGCCTTCACTTGTGCTCTTCCTTTGTGTCATTATGCACCTCTTCTATCCCACCCATCTCTTAATTTGGTATCAGAGCATATAGGTTCTAGAGAATCCACTTTGAAAGTGCCACCTCATCATCTTCTCCACCACCTCCATTTTTGAAGCTCCCTCTTCCTTTCTCTTCAAATTTTTCTAAGCTCTGTTCTCCTCATCCATTGCGCCATTTGCCAAACCCTCTGAACTGAAGTTTCTTCCCCCTGGGGTACACCTTTGGCTCAAATAATTCCTCGAGATATCGTCTTTGCTATGCGTACCAACACTCTCTGTCTTCTGTGCATGTTAGCAAAATTCTACCTCTACAGTACAAATGACGACCTGGCCTTCAAGCACAACTTAGGCAGTACTAAGAGCTTGCTCGTAGTGAAATTTGAGCCCATTTGGTCTAGTGGTTTCTGAGAATTTAGCAAAAGACCGGTTGACATTGGCGTGACTCTCACGGGCAACGTGGCACAAATTTTCACCCCTCCTCTACGTGCTTCTTGTCTAATATAGGGACTTCATTCTAGCTCACAAAGCCCCAAATTTGAAGTTATGTGGAGTGAGATATCAAGCCTCCAAGTTACTCTATTTTTTGTAAGCATTTTTTACAGTTCTTGAAGTTTGATGCTAAAGTAAATGCTAAGTTGATGGTTGAGGTATGAAGTGGTGCTAAACTACAGTTCAGAGAATGCTCTTTCAGTCTGTAGTTCAGTTGGCATTGATATCTTGTTAAAATGCCAAGCTCTCAATGCTCTTCCAATGCTAAGCTTTGGGAGAAGCCAACTAGGTATGCATATTATAAACAACTAGGCTTTTCTGAGTTTCTCTCTAGAAATCTACATTTATATGGTGAGGGAGATTTCTTTGCTCAGCAAGATTAGTCATTTTGTAAGAGAGTAGACACTACTTGATAAAGATAAGACCCTCTCATGGCTACCTTTAAGATTGACAAGTTCAATGGCTAAGGTTTTCACACTTGGCAAATGAAAATCAAATTTGTGCTTATGAAAGAGAATTTGTGGGACTTGGTCAAGTCAGGGAATCAATCATATCAAGAAGGAGAATCAACCACAACTAAAGGTAAAGGGAAAGCAAGTGATTCTTCTTCAACTAGACCTGTAGATCCTTAAAGGATAGAGAAAGCTTATGCAATAATTGCATTAGGTTTGGGAGATGATTATGTGCATCATATTTCAGATTTGGAATCCCCTTTTGAGGCATAGCATAAGATAGATGTATTATTTGGTGCTAGCTCTCATACTTCTGAGTTAAATTTGAAAATTAAGTTCATTGAACTTAAGATGGATGGAGACAATGTTGTAGCTCATGTTAATACTTTGAGGAGTCTTATGACACAATTGGCCTCAATCAACTCTCCAATGATTGAAGATGATGCTATGGTTGTGCTCTTAAAAAGCATGCCTCAAGCGTATGATTATGTTGTAACTACTTTGAAGAATCTTCACCAACCCACATGGAGGGCATCATCAGTGCTTTACAAGAGGAGAAAAGAAAGAACACTTTAAGAATGGGTAAAGTACACACAGAAGTACTTACAGTAAAGTTTTCATCAAAGAGCAAGTACAAGGCATGCAAGCATTGTGGGAAAAACAAAGGCAAGCATTGCTCAAGTCTTGGATCAATGGTCAAATATCAATGAAGCCATTCATCAGCAAGCACACATCACCTTTGCAGATGAAAAATCTTAAGGATGCATATACATCCATCTATCATAAGGAAAGGTTGGATGAGCTGCACTCCCACAAGGTAGCCAACTCAAAGGTTGAACTCCAATTGCTAGTGCAAAACAACGAGGCAATGGATGATACCACAAATGAAGTCCCACTATAGTGCACGACCAAAGTGTACGAGAACTTATGGTTGCTCTACAAGCCAAAGATCAAGCCAAAGATCATCTAAGAGCATGGGCACTCATCCAATGGAAACAACTCCAAGTCAAGATCATACCCGCTTATCCAAACATAAAATGGGAATGTTCCATAGGGGCAAAAACTATGCACAAAATTTGTCAAGACTTGTGAGCAGATGAAAAAAATATCTTCTGCCTATCCACACATGCTGGGTTTACTGCACTTAGGAAGGATGCTTTCATAGCATATGTTGCCTCATGGGCAGTCCTCCCCTCAAGATCATTGGTGGTCTATTTCCATTGCTATAAAATCCACCACTCTTATCTAGAGGGCATGACATAACCAACATCCCACCCTGCCAGCTGATGATCCCATCTCACCAACAGAAAGAAGTGTTAGAGGATGACATGGCCTATCTCACATCTAGCTTGCCATATCTAACCGCTCTCTATGCCAATATCATAACCTCACTTTCCCTTGCTGCCACAACCCTTTTAACCTTTCTTGAGCTCTAGCCAAATATCTACTCTCTTCATTGTCACTTTGCTCTTGCCTCTCACCACTTCCAACTCACCAAACATCACAAACTTACCATCTCCTCAGTCCTAACTTTTTTCCTACCCTTACTAATCCTGCCTCCGAGTATTACCAAGTTGCTCAATCCATTTTCCTAGTTCTCCCCCCCCCCCCCCCCCCCCCCTCAGATACCCTTCCCACAAATAACACTCTTCTATATTATTCCTTCATGTCCCTAGATTTTTTCTATGCACTACCATCACCTCCGATACTACTTGAGATGCCATCAACAGAAATGGACTAGATCTTTGATTTTGAATATTCAGATCCAAATAATCAAAATCCACTCCCATGCCAATGATGGTTATGATTTAGATGTAATACCACTTCCAATTAACCCCATTAAAAAAAAATGAGATATGAAAACTCTTGGCAGATGGACTCTTAGCAACTTCCCAGTCAACCTTCATTAACATCAGTTTACTGAAGCTTGGATCCCCAACCGGCGGACTGGTATCACCCCAAGCTTTTTGATGTAAAATTCTTGAATGAATACCTCCATGCACCTCCATGCCTCAGAACCCATCCCAAAATCTATGCAGTTCCACGACGGTATAGATGGGCGGCCAACATACACACTTTGGGTAAGGATCACACATTTAATTGGCCAATGATTGAGCCAAACTATGGAGTAGAATGGAACATACAAGGCACACTGATCTGAGCACTTCAATAGCATGAGGCAATAATGCGAGGCAACATTGACTGCATCCTCTGACAAAGTGCTATCTTTTGCAAAAACTTGGAATACATGTTGGAGGTCCCCAACCACATCGATCGCCATTTGCGTACACTCAATTTCAATCCCAATAGATGGATCAATGCTTAGACTACAAGCCAGACTCTATCAAAGGTCATTTTCTTTGACACACGCCACATATCTCTTTTTAAACCAATGGTGGATATAGGCTTCCTAGAAATAGAGAAGAAATTATATGGTGCAAAGGCATTACAATATGATCGACTAGCATGCCACAAGTTTCATAGCCATTGGGTTACACAAATGGCATACCAACTCTGTGATCACAATAGGCCATAACCTGACGATGGGTAGTAAAATGGATCCGGATTCCAGGGGAATGTTAACTTTGTGTCCACATGGACTCAAGTAGCACAAAATGTGTGTGCAGAGTAGTGGCAAAGCTCCACTTGTACTTGCACAAGTCTAGGAATAATATCTCTTAGGAATCCAACACGCATGTTCTACATGCAAGTCCTACATGAAACTCCTACATGCATGTTCTACATACAAGTTCTACATACAATTCCTACATCCAGTTTCTACATGCAGCATGCAGTCCTACATGCAAGTTCCTACATGTCGTTCCTACATGCAACATGCAAGTCCTACATGCAGTTTCTATATGAAGTTCCTACATGCAATTCCTACATGCAGTTCCTACATGCAACTCATGCATGCAACATGCAACTCCTACATGCAACTTCTACATATGCATCCTAAATGCCAGTTCTACATGTAGAGAGAGAAAGTCTTACAAATTCCTACATGTAAAGAGAAGCTCTCCAACTTGTATGAATATCCCTTAATGGAATGAAGCCCACACTCTTTGGAGCATTGTGTTGAATTCTATTTTGGTGTTCTATAAAATTGTCTCCAAGTGTCCATGCATCCCTTCACTCCACGTCTAAGAGCATGTCCTCCCCTCTCCTCCAGCTTTGCAATTCCTACTCTCCTCTCTCTCCCTCACGCCCATTCTCTTACACCTTCCTTCTCTCCCACTCCTATGATTCCCCTAAACCCTTACCCTCTTGGGTGAGCTCCTAAACCCTTGACCTCCATGATCTATGAGGGAGACACGTTCTCCACCATGTACTCTACTCTAAACCCTAGATCCTCCTTCTGAACCTTGAACCCCCTTTTGAACCCTGGAACCTCATTCTAAACCCTAGAACCTCCTTTTGAACCTTAAAGCCCCCTTATAAATCCTGAAACTCTTTTTAAACCTTAAAACCCCCGATGGAGGCAAAATCCTTCATTACTTCGACCATGTTAATGAATGTTCCTTTCATAGAAGCATGTGCAATGTTTGCTTTCCACACTTGAGCCAATGTCTCTCACTAGAATACAACCCAAGGTCCTAAGCTACATGTGTACTACAATAATGACATCGATATATTTATAGGTGACAAAAGCTTCAGAACCATGCAAACACTAAACACCTTGCTCATCCTGCAGAAGCCGTGGGATAGAGCCTATATATAAATGTATAGATATTTTGCCCTAGCCAAACTTATTATGAGAATATATACACTCCTAATTTGTCCCTTTAGGCTCATTGAAATGGGTCAAGATAAAGGTTGTAAGGGTTTTTGCTTGAAGGCCTGAGTAACCACCTTTGCAAGTATGGTTACTAATCAATTATCTCCATAATAAGGTAAAGATTCATAGCACTTAGCTATATCAACACAAAAGATGAGCAAAAGATAGAGTTAATTTTCAATGGAAGATTAACAAATACCTCAAATATGAAGTTAATTATCCATATTAATGAAGTGTCAGCTTTTAAAAAGGACTTGGAAATCTAGGTTTTTAATGGGCCCACTCTTTCAGGAGCCAAAATGGTCTAAATATTTGACAAATATACAAGGTTCAATTTGCCTAGACCAAAACAAATTGATTTTAGTACAATCATGGCTTATCACTCATTGTTTATTTCTTTTGGTATGAGTCTTTATTCATTTTAAGGCTCATGAAAATTCGTAGAGTTTACTTGTTACCACTCTTCAAACACATGTTTAGGTAACATTGATGACATTCTATGTATTAACAATAATCTTATAAAAGATTTTCTTCATCCAAATGCTATTAGAGATCAAAATAATCCCTTTTGGATTCATCCTTGTCCTCTGATTGAGATAAAAGAATCATCTGAAGTGGTAAGCAAGTCAGCAGCAGCAGGTAGACTAGACATGAAGAGAATGTCATTGTCACTATGGGTTTTTGCTTGAAGGCCTGAGTAACCACCTTTGCAAGTATGGTTACTAATCAATTATCTCCATAATAAGGTAAAGATTCATAGCACTTAGCTATATCAACACAAAAGATGAGCAAAAGATAGAGTTAATTTTCAATGGAAGATTAACAAATACCTCAAATATGAAGTTAATTATCCATATTAATGAAGTGTCAGCTTTTAAAAAGGACTTGGAAATTTAGGTTTTTTATGGGCCCACTCTTTCAAGAGCCAAAATGGTCTAAATATTTGACAAATATACAAGGTTCAATTTGCCTAGACAAAAACAAATTGATTTTAGTACAATCATGGCTTATCACTCATTGTTTATTTCTTTTGGTATGAGTCTTTATTCATTTTAAGGCTCATGAAACTTCGTAGAGTTTACTTGTTACCACTCTTCAAACACATGTTTAGGTAACATTGATGACATTCTATGTATTAACAATAATCTTATAAAAGATTTTCTTCATCCAAATGCTATTAGAGATCAAAATAATCCCTTTTGGATTCATCCTTGACCTCTGATTGAGATAAAAGAATCATCTGAAGTGGTAAGCAAGTCAGCAGTAGCAGGTAGACTAGACATGAAGAGAATGTCATTGTCACTATTATCACTGATCGCATTGATCTCCTCGATCTTCACTTTTACTTTGTCCTCCCTTGGACTCTCTTCCTTCTTATTTGCACCCAAATTTGCATTCATTTTCTTATCCTTTTGCTCTCTTTTTAGCTTGTAGCAATCCTTTTTCATGTGGCACTTCTTGCCACAATGGTAACACTCAATGTTTTGTGCCCTAGATTTGCTACGAGACCTTCCTCTTTCTTGGGACTTCCCCCTGAACGGTGATCTACCCCTTTGTACATTTAAGGCTACATCTTGCTTTTTGCCTTCCGTAGACTTTCATCTAATCTCCTTGGCCAACAAGCTACCCACAAAATCATCAAACTTCAATACTCTACCCGATGTAGAGTTATTGATAGGTATACGGAAGGTATCCCATGACCACTCATAAATCCATATGTGTTTGGATAATGTGGTAACTCTATCAACAAATTTCATGTATCTCTTATTGAGATCTTAGGAGACAGAAGTTTTATATTAGATAAATTTGAAAAAACAAAAACACTTCCTTTTCATGTATCCGAATTTATCCACTTCTAATAGACCTATTGACCAAGCATACAAAATGATCCTTTCCCAAAATGTTCCTATTCCATACTTACGTAGCAAATAATGCCACAAATTTTGTTGCTATTTTAAAAATGGTCAGTTTTATGACCAACAATGGGTTTTTAAAAAAAATTAGTACATCTCATACGACAATTCTTAATGTCCTCAGAGTTTCTTGGTGCTCTACTAGACATACGAGATCTGGTTGAACTCCTTGAAGATATATTTCTATATAAAGAACTTTGTGTAGCTAAGGAGTTCTATGGTAGGCACTACCCATGATGGGGTGTCTACCATCCCTCCATTTATGGTGTAGTGCCCACCATGGGATAAGGGTGGGTACAACCAAATTCTTGACAATTCATGTCAAGAATGGATATACAATGTAGTTAGGTAAAAAAAATAATCATTTTTCTTACCTGATGTAATAGTCCAAATGATAAAAGATTTAAATATTTTTCATGGGATGATGGAGAGGTCACTTAAATATATGAGGCATTTTGAAATAAAAATGAAGTATCTCTTATTTATATTTGTTGTATGGTGATATCAATCTCACAATAGGGGACCAATGAAACTAATTCCACCCTTTATACAATTGGGCTATGCATGGAATCCCAATATAAACATGGGCAATTAAGTTCTAAGGAAAAACATATACATAAGTGTGGAGGAGTGGGAATGAATTGTTTTCATTTGGAAATCCAAGGGTTGGGAGTTGTAACGAGTAATGTAAATCAATCACCATTTAACATTATATAAACACTATAAAAGACAATGCCTGCAATTGATGAGTTTCAATGAAGGTTGACGAAAGTATAGTGCCTTACAAAGAGGGCGAATTCACAATGAGGACCAAACATTAGAGCAACTTGTAAAAAGGGAGGGATCAAGGAGGATCGCATGTATTATTGATCATATATTTGCAATAGATTGAGTGTTGCCTATCTTATGTCTCTCTCATGGTGTTACGATCCTCCTTGATCCCTCGCTTTTTACATGGTATCAGAGCTCCCTTGCCTTCTGTTGAGGCATTGCGATTCTTGAGAGAGAGAGAGAGAGAGTGATCGAGAGGGTTCTTGAGTGATTGTGAGGATTCTCTTTCATTGAGAGAATTTCCATTTGCTCAATAGAATTTTCATCCATTTGAGAAAATTTCCGTTCATTTTGAGAGATTTTCGCCCATTCATTCTCCGAGAGAGAGAGAGAGAGAGAGAGAGAGAGAGAGAGAGAGAGATTTAGGCTATATTGATTTCTGAGGGATTTCTTAGTTCATGAGAGAATATCGTTGCCTTTAGAAAGAACTCCATTGTGAGAATCGAAAGAGATTCATTGAGAAATAGGAAGAGATAGCATCCCATTTCCTGCATTAGCCATGACAATTTTGAGAGGGAGGTCGCAAATCTTATTCTTTGGGAGCTTGTCTATCTACAACTTGCTCCTTCACAGCCAATGCTCACAGCCAACTGTAGCCTCCAACGAGTCTCACAAAGGCTTTACAGCATCCCGACTCCTCAAGTAAGCTCCTACAAGCAACAACAAATGGGCAACTAACTAAGCTAAGCTCCTAAGTTAAGCCTCCCCAACAAGTCTTCTTCGATGTCCATCCCTCTCAAGGATTAGCAGTAAAGGCTTAGCTCCTACACGGATTGCAACAAAGGAGGTTGCTCACAATGTCAACTGCTTAAGCCCGCACACGACCCTGCAGTAGCAACAGCCCCGCACAACTCCCACGGACCTCGACTTGCTTCAACAACCAGCGAGGTGGACTGATAGCAGCGATGGGACCTCTGACTTCCTACTTCTATAGCTCCCTCAATGAGCGACTCTGCAATGTCTCTCAACTCCCGTGAGCTCCTGGCCTCCAAACGAGTTGCCTCCAAATGGCATCTCTACAACAGTGCCCCCACGAACAGGCCAACGGGCTTCCTTCAACGCAGAGCTGTCTCCAAGTTACACTACATGCATAGCCCAGCAACACCCACAGCCACTCAACTAGCACTCCAACAATCGACCTATCTCTAATTGATCTCCGCCACTGTGATGCCAAAAATTGATATTTTTTTATTTGGCATTGGTATTGTTTTTCTCTATGTTTGATAAGAGTTTGAGTATCAAGTGATAGCCTAGCGGCTCTCACTTATTTCTATTTTCTAAGATATTGTATGGGATTCAGAGGATGAGTGAAATGGATCATTGTAAATACCATGTGTACGAATGATAAATACCTTGGTATGGGGTGAGAGTTATTTGTGTATGGGATATTATGGGGTTTTTTAAAAATAGGAAGAGTGAGTCATACAAAGAGGTGGGCTCATGTCCATATGTTCCAATAATATAAGAGAGATCACATGCTAAGCATGTGGAAGGCATGTGGAGGAGTGTGGAGTCAAGAGGAATCCTTCTAGAATTCCTATGTGGAATAAGGAGGATGTGGATATATGGAAAAGAGAGGGTCCCTATGGGCTCCATGTGGGGAGACTCTTGACTTTCTCAATATTTTAAGAGTCTTGAGCATCTTTTGATGGGACACATGGCAAGAGTAGCCAAAAAGGACATGGATGGTGACATACAGGCTTATGTGATTGATGGGGACATGGATGGTGACATACAGGCTTATGTGATTGATGTAAATGGGTGAAGGAGGGTGACAAAATCTCTATAAAAGGAGCGCTCCTCTCCCTTGTTCAACATCTCTTCCACCATTAGGCCTCATGTTGTTGTAGCTCTGTTCTCCTCAAGCCTCTTCCATGAGCCTTCTCTCCCTCTTATAGATATTCTCTTATGTAGACTCTTGAGTCCATCTCTCTCTAGTTCATTCTCTCTCTATGAGTAGTCTTGGAGCTTCCGCTCCCTCTTGTACATATGAAACCTCTTCTTCTCCCTTGTTTTTGTAGTATTTTGAGTTGCATTGGAGTGGAGTCTCACTCTATTGGTAATGAAGGTCGCTTCAGGTTCTCTCTCTTGAGTGTCTTTTTCCTTTTTCCATTGTTTTCTCTTCCAAAGTGCTCAAAAGTGTTGTCTATTCGGCCGCTCATTGCGCGCACATGGTTTATCTATTTCCCAAGCCACAAAGGGAGCTCTTCCTTCCCTCCTAGGCAACCTATATGGGACTTGGATCTTTGATGAAGTCTAAGCATGGAGGTAGTATTTTCCCAAGTCGGCACCAGTAGAAGGAGTAGGTGTTTTTCATGATAGTTTGACCCCCTGTCAGTATTTTTCTCATAACTTTTTGCTCGATGGTCTGATTTGGACGAAACTTATAGAAGTGTGAAGCTCTCTTCAAGGAGCATCATCTTATGTCTTTAGTTATTATATTAGATGTCAAACCAAAAATCTATGACTCTCTGTGTGTGACTGTTTTTTTTTCAAACAGTTTTTACTCTTGTATAGTAAACTGCCCATATCTTTCTAACCGCTTCTCTATTTCTTACGAAACTTATATCAGAACGAAGCCCATTTTAAGGCGCATCTCAATATGTTTTAAAATTTTTGATATCATGTCTTTGCTAAAAGTTATGGGTCTTTGTGTCTTATGATATTTTAGAGAGTGTTTTGAGGTAATTGTAAAGGTATCTATGAAGGAGGTGCAATGTTTCCCCGAAACCTACCCATCCGACCCAATCATCCCCTTCAAACTCCTCGATATATATCAGTTCATGTCATGTTGAGTCGCAAGATCTTCTTTCAACAACGTATCGCTCTTCTCTTTGGTGCAGACCGGCTTGCTGAGATTATGGTCTCCGCTGATCCTTTCCTTCTCCCTATGCTCGAGTACAACATCACTTGGGATGTTACCATCTTCATTCTGATCTAAGGGAGGATAGTATGGTGTGGTCTCTTGGTATAAAAGCTTATTTTTAATGTCCCTTTCCTAGTGATGAATATCTCTATCACTTAGTTTGAAAGCAGTAGGAAGTGAAGAGGTGCGTGAAGTTATTACCCCCAACTTCATGTCACGTCTTTTGGTGGAGATGCCGGGTACGCTTGGTATTGGATTCATCGCACCTTACTAAACGGTCTTGGGTGTACTTGATTGATGGTCAAGTGATTTCTAATGTGTACATTGATGGAGGTGCATCGATTAATGTCATGAGTGAGAAGACCATGATAGATGCTAATTTAAAATACTCTAGTACTACCTCTCCTTATCGCATCAAATTGGCTGACAACACTAGGGTAAGGACCTTGGGAGTTGTGAAGAATCTAGAAGTGGATGTACGTGGAATTTCTATGGCGACTAATTTTCAGGTGATCCCTACTAAGCCAGATGCACATGCCTATCCATTGATTTTGGGAAGGCCTTGGGTACGCAACGTGAAGGCTGTTCAAAAGTGGGATACTAGATAATTGATTTTGTAGGGAAATGATAAGAAGGTATGCTACAGCATCAGAAGCGGCAAAAATAAAGTTATCAAGGAGGAGTCTTCAACATCAAAGAGTTCAAGCTCTGACTTAATCGATGAAGAAGAAGAGACAGGGTGTAGCTCTGAGGAGACCAACGCAAAGGATGAGGTGGAAGGAGTCACCTTTGGTCTTTGTCTTGGTGCTGATCGGGATGAGTCAGGAGGGAATAAGGTGGTGGTAAAAGAAGATCCTGGAGAGACACTTCATGTGGAGAATGTGGAGCACACTAAACGACGCCAACGCAATGAAGAGCTTCTTGGTGATTCTCTATTAGGTAGCGAGAAGCTCCAGTAATTGGATATGTTAGATGATTTTCCATGTCTCTTTGCAAGAGCAAGCTATTCACAGGTTCGACCAGTCTCTCTTGTGGAGCACAAGATTGAGTTAAAGCCAGAAAGCAAGCCAGTTGTGCAACGCTTAAGGTGATTGGGGGTGATCCAAGCTAAGGCACTAAAGAAAGAGGTAACACAACTACTTGAGGCGAGATTCATCTTTCCTATTGATGATTCAGAATGGATATCTCTTGTAGTTGTCACAACAAAGAAAGGAAATAAGTGGTGGGTCTGTGTGGACTTTCGTCCTTTGAATGCATGCACTAAGAGGGATCATTTTCCTTTGCCATTCCAAGATGAAATACTAGACCAAGTAGAAGGGCATGAGATGTTTTGTATGTGACGGGTATTCTGGGTACTTTCAAATTCATATTCGAGAGGAAGATCAAAAGAAAACATCATTTGTCACACCTTGGGAAGTTTTTGCTTACAAAGTAATGCCTTTTGGGTTGACCAATGCACCAGCTATATTTCAAAGGTTATTGAGTCAAATGCTCGAGCCTTACTTGGGAAAGTTCATAAGGGTGTTTTTGGATGGTTTTTGCATTTATTCTCAGCACATAGATCACATGGAGAAGTTAAAGATGGCCTTAGCTAGGATTGATGAAACAAAAGGGTGTCTAAATCCTAGCAAGTGTCATTTGGCTCAAACAAAAGAAGTCGTATTGGGGCATATTGTGTCTGAAGAAGGCCTAAAAATGGATCCTGACAAGGTTCAAGCAATCATGGCATTGCCAAGTCCTGAGAGTGTCACTAGTGTTCGCAGACTTCTAGGCAAAAGCAAGTATTATCAATGCTTTTGTGATGATTTCACAGAGATAGTGCACCCCATGAACTTGTTGACAAGAAAAGGAGTTTCTTTCCAATGGGGTGTGGAGCTAAAAGAGTCTTTTTAGTAACTTAAGGAGGCCATGAGTAAGGGCCTAATATTGAAGCCCCTTGATTAGTCTCAAGACTTTTATGTAAATCCAAGTGTATCTTTGCATTCAGCTGGTGCTGTATTACTACAAAAAGGAGAGGCAGGTAGAATGCAACCCATCTATTATGCCAACCGACAGCTTACAGAGGTGGAAACAAGGTATGAAGAAATGGAGTAGCAAGCCCTCTCTTTGGCATTTTTAGTCAGAAAGATTCGCTCCTATTTATTACCTCGGCCATTTTTCTTCCTTACCTTTGTCTATATTAGCATATCTAGTTCGCAAGCCTAATCCTGGGGGGAGATTTGCAAAATGGTTGTCAGAGCTTCAAGAGTTCTCTTTCTCTTTTGTCACTGAAAATACCACTAGGTCCACTATGGCAGATTTACTCACAGGATGGCAGGATCTAAGAGAAGAAAAGAAATATAAGGAGGACATTAATGATGAAAGGGAGACACCACCAACAGCTTTTGTCTTGTGTTTTGATGGGGCTTTTAGTCCTTCATGCCAATAAGGAGTCGGGGGGATAGTATTGATGAATTTTGAAGGTCAAGAGGTGTGGGCAAGAGGACAAGAGCTTCCAGGTATCACAACTAACAATGCAGCTAAGTATAATGCTTTGATTCTTGGTTTGGAGGGTTGTCTTCAAAGTCAAGTTAAAGAATTGGAAGTAAGAGGAGATTCTCAGATTATTATAAAGCAAATGCAAGGGCATTACAAGACAAGAAGTCCTCATTTGAATGAGCTTAATCAAAAGGCTATGGCACTATGTAGTTAGTCTGATTTTTGCAAGTTTGTTCATATAAACAAAAAAGAAAATCAAAGGGCAGATGAGCTAGCTATAAATTGGGAAAAGATAAGGTGCTCCGTCGGGTGGTCCATCCCATGGAGACTAGGAGAATCCTAGAAATGTGTCATGAATGCTCCGATCATTTTGCTTCAGTGAGCACAGCTAGGAGAATTCTTAATGCATGTTACTTTTGTCGAAGTTGTAAAGTATGCCAAAAGTTTGGAAGGTGACAATTGATTCCTAGGCCCTTGAAGCCTATTCCAGCATATGGACCATTTGAGAGGTGGGGGTTGGACTTTGTGGGACCACTCCCTGGCTCATCTCAGGGAAGCATTATTTATTGGTGGCCACAGATTATGCAACTTGGTGGGCAGAGGCCAAGGCTAGCAAGGTAAGCACAGTAAGGCCACAATCAATAGCAAGGTAAGCACAGTTGCAAAATTTCTCTTTGATCAAATTTGTTCAATCTTTGGTTGTCCTTTGGAAATTCTCACTGATGGAGGAACCTCTTTTAGAAATGAACTAATTGAAGATGTGGTGCATAAGCTAAAGATAAATCATAGCATGTCCACACCATACTATCCCTAATGTAATGGCTTGGCTGAGAAAACAAATGGATTGTTGTGCAATTCAATGGGAAAGCTTGTAGACACCAAGAAAAGGCATTGAGATAGGCACTTGGTAGAAGTTTTATGGGCTTATAGAACCACACACAAGCTAGCTATTGGGTTTACACCATTCCAACTAGTGTATAGAATAGAAGCCATTTTACCCATTGAATTGGAGATACATAGTCTTCACACTATTATTGCAAGAAAAGTAAGACAAGAGGATGCCTATGCTCAATGCTTGGTACAGCTAGAAGCCTTGGATCAATGCTGATTACAGGCCTTAGAAAACTTGGAAGCTTCTCAAAAAAGGCGCAAGGCTCGTTTTGACACCAAACTATGCAAGAAGAAAGATATTGCAGAAGGAGATTTGGTCATGAGATTTGATAGCCATCTAGACAAGCGGCTAGACAAAAAGTTTATCAGCTGATGGGAGGGACCATATCGAGTCAAAAAGAAGTTCACGAATGAAACCTATCAGCTTGAGGATGTTGATGGCATGGTGATATCCAGACGCACCAATGAGTATCGCCTTAAATTCATCTATGCTCGACCACCTTAAGGGCCAGCAGACCCTCTCTGTCACTAGAGAGGATCTTCTAGGGGGGAAAGATGTGATGCCAAAAATTGATATTTTTTTATTTGGCATTGGTATTGTTTTTTTCTATGTTTGATAAGAGTTTGAGTAAAAAGTGATAGCCTAGTTGCTCTCACTTATTTCTATTTTCTGAGATATTGTATGGGATTGAGAGGATGAGTGGAATGGATCATTGTAAATACCATGTGTATGAATGATAAATACCTTGGTATGGGGTGAGAGTTATTTGTGTATGGGATATTATGGGGTTTTTAGAAAATAGGAAGAGTGAGTCATATAAAGAGGTGGGCTCATGTCCGTGTGTTCCAATAATATAAGAGAGATCACATGCCAAGCATGTGGAAGGAATGTGGAGGAGTGTGGAGTCAAGAAGAATCCTTCTAGAATTCCTATGTGGAATAAGGAGGATGTGGACATATGGAAAAGAGAGGGTCCCGATGGGCTCCATGTGGGGAGACTCTTGACTTTCTCAATATTTTAAGAGTCTTGAGCATCTTTTGATGGGACACATGGCAAAAGTAGCCAAAAAGGACATGGATGGTGACATACAGGCTTATGTGATTGATGGGGAAAAGAATCTACAAGTAGCAATTATAAATGGGTGAAGGAGGGTGACAAAATCTCTATAAAAGGAGCCCTCCTCTCCCTTGTTCAACATCTCTTCCACCATTAAGCCTCATGTTGTTGTAGCTCTAGTCTCCCTAAGCCTCTTCCATGAGCCTTCTCTCCCTCTTGTAGATATTCTCTTGTGTAGACTCTTGAGTCCATCTCTCTCTCTATGAGTAGTCTTGGAGCTTCTGCTCCCTCTTGTACGTATGAAACCTCTTCTTCTCCCTTGTGTTTGTAGTATTTTGAGTTGCATTGGAGTGGAGTCTCACTCTATTGGTAATGAAGGTCACTTCAGGTTCTCTCTCTTGAGTGTCTCTTTTCTTTTTCCATTGTTTTCTCTTCCAAAGTTCTCAAAAGTGTTGTCTATTCGGTCGCTCATTGCGCATACATGGTTTATCTATTTCCCAAGCCATAAAGGGAGCTCTTCCTTCCCTCCTAGGCGACCTCTATGGGACTTGGATCATTGATGAAGGCTAAGCATGGAGGCAGTATTCTCCCAAGTCGGCACCTATAGAAGGAGTAGGTGTTTTTCATGACAGTTTGACCCCCTATAAGTATTTTGCTCATAACTTTTTGCTCGGTGGTCCGATTTGGACACAACTTATATCAGTGCAAATATCTCTTCAAGAAGCATCATCTTATGTCTTCAATTATTGTATTAGATGTCAAACCAAAAATCTATGACTCTCTGTGTGTGATTGTTTCTTTTTCAGACAGTTTTTACCCCCATCCAATAAACTGCCCATATCTTTCCGATCGCTTCTTTGTTTCTTACAAGACTTTCTGTATGCAATTAGACACTACCAGATTTGAAAGTTTCTTCAATTGTAAAGACCTTTTCAATGGCGGTACACACCCCAACTATTAAGAAGTTCATTGGGGAAGGATTTCATACCTAGTCTACACAAATGAGGTATCTTTTGATGCATCAAAAGCTTTGGAAGACTATAAAAGAAAACATACCCACTATACAAAATGATGCCTGAAAGGAAAAACATACCCACTCATTGGTTTGCACTTAGGTCCAAACATAATTCATCATATAGACTCCAAGGATCATGCCAAAGATGCATGGGATGAGTTCAACACAGTGTTTGGTGCAAAAGCCAAAAACCAAGAAAGTCATCTTAAGATTGAATTCTATGGTTTGCACATGAGCTTCAATGAATCCATGGCACAATTTGTCAACAAAATCAAAAGCATTATGACCCAACTAGAAGGCATAAATGCAAAAGTAGGGGAAAAAGATGCACTTGCAATTCTCCTTAAAAGCATGCCTGCAGAGTACAGATCACTGACAACCACTTTGAAGAATTTGCTAGATCCAAAGTTTGAGGAATGTGTATCCTCTCTTCTTGAAAAAGAAAGAGATTTGAGGGCATTGACATCTACATCAACAAACAACAGCTATAATGAAGAACAAGCATTGTTCAGTAAAACATCAACGAAGTGCTACCATTGCGAAAGGATGGGTCACTATCAAAGTGACTGCAGACTGAAGCACAAACCAAAGTGTCACCATTGCAAGGAATTGGGACACAAGGAAGAAGATTGCAGATTGAAGAACCAACAGGTCAACTACATGGAGTCATCATCAAGCCATGAGTAGAATGATAAGAACAACATGTATTGAGAAGCAAAAGCCTTGCCACCTTCAGCCCACACATTTGTAAATCAAAACGGACCACTTGAGAGTAGCCATGTAAGCACCCAAGGAAGGATTTGATCTTGTAACTCACATGTAACCACCTTGCAGTAGCCAAAGGATCATGGCACCAAGGGGAGGTGTTGAGATATGGTGCCATGAGCACATAGATTAAAGGCTAAGGTATGGTATAGGAAAGAATTAAAGTAGCCACCCTAGGATGTGGACTACAAGATGTGAGATGTGGATCAAGGATATCCAGAAGGAGAGATGTGGATGAATCTTTTGCAAATATATAATCAACAATACATGATAGGCTTCTTATATAGAGAGAGCCTTTAGAATAGTCAACACTTCTAGGATCGAGTGTTGCCTATCTTATGTCTCTGTCATGGTGCTGGATATCCTTGATCCACATCTCACATCATGTAGTCCACATCCTAGGGTGGCTACTTTAATTCTTTCCTATACCATACCTTAGCCTTTAATCTATGTGCTCATGGCACCATATCTCAACACAACTCACGGTTATGCAATATCAAAAAGCGACACATTTAGACTCAGTTGCATCGCCATGGCCTTGGCTATGTGACTCGGCACTTGAAGTGAAGCACTTCACGTAAGAGCTCGTGTAAATGTGTTGCATGTTCTTGCATACTAAGGTGCCAAAAGGGATTAAGTAATAGAAATTTTCTTTAGACCATTTCCCTACTCTACTATGTACATGGCCATTTGTATGATCTCTCAAGCATCTCTACTATATGGCCATTCCTTTTTACAAGGCCATTTCTATCTACATAGCCATTTGTATGTGCTCTTATGCTCCATAGGATCTCTCGCGGAAAGTTCTATTATTTAAGGCCACTCACTTATAGGCAATAATGTTATGTAATTGGATACTTCTCCTCTACATATACAGGGATAGTATGCTCTACTATTCCCCTAATTAAGGCCATGCTTGTTCTTTTACATACGTACATTCTCTTATATGTACATTTTCTTATATATACGTTCTCTTATGTGTACATTCTCTTATATGTATATTCTCCTATACAAAAGTACATTCTTTTAGATGTATATTCTCTCATATATACATAATGCGCCACACATAGGGTTTAGAGATATTCTCTTAATTCCACACATACAATTATGGTCTATTCTCGTATATATCTTCCTTCTCTTACATATGGACATTCTCTTTTATGTTCATGAATTTGAATATTTTGTACTCTAAAAAAAATGTGTGAGGATTTAGGAATTTCTCCTATCTGTGTTTTTCTATAATTTCTTCTTGTACTTTACTTTGGACAATGATAACAAGTATAGCAACACTGCAACACCTGCCTTCCCTTTTTGTTTTGGTCCTAACTTAAACTTTTTGCATGGTGGCGGGTATCAACATTGATGGTTGAGGTTTGTGCAAAGGTTCTACCATGGAATTTTTCAATTGAATCCTATAAAATTTTTAAAAAAGGATTCAACCACATCAGCTCTTTTTAAGTAGTCCTTTTTTATAATCATATCAAGTTCAGTGGTGTGCATATATTCTTGGGCCTTCTTGAGGGATTCTAGTCTAATCTTAACACACACACACACACACACACACACACACACACATGCACAGAGGCATGCACACGCATGTACCACACAATAACATTAAATACCACATGATAATAGTACAAAATCATGTGGTGTTATTAGAGCAATGCATGATATAAAAAGGTACCATGCAGTGACATGGTATTACTATGTAGTGACTAGACATGGTTGGTGGTGGGAAAAATTCATTGCTGGGGCAATTCAAATGTCGACCTTTTTGTCCAAAAATGTTTGAAAGGCTTTAAACATAGATTTAAAAAGATTGATTTAAATCTCTTTCAAATCCTTGTATTTATGGGAAGACTCGGGGGGGTCACTCATCATATGTAACCCTATCACGTGAGTTCAACAAAAGGATATTTTTTATTCCTAAAATTTATAGAAATAAATATACATAAGGGACTATTTAAATTAGTTTTGGAAAAAAATTACAGATTTGTATAGAAAAGGGGTACATTTTATTAATGAAAAAATTTACAGATAAGGGATTTTAAATATAGGCCTTGAATGCACGTGATATAGAGGGTTTACACATAGTGACCCCCTCGAGTGGGAAGAGGGCCCCCCTTCCCTCTTATTTATGAGGAAAAGCATTTATCACTTTTACACTCTACTTCTTATACAAAATCTTCATGTAGCCTTATGGCTCAAGGGGTGCACTACTAAGAAATCCTATGTATCACATGCATTCAAGGGGTACTAAAAAAATCCCTCAACTAAAATATTCTTGAGTTTTTTGCCTAATAAAAGCACCCCTCTTTACTTATGAAATAAGCTTGAATGTTTCCTAAAGTTGAATTAACAAGCCCCTCCTGCTATTGTAATCCTCTTAATTTTTTCCAAAAAGTTGAAAGTAAAATACCCCTCCTTTTGAATGCTTGTGGTACACTAACATTTGTGAGGTGAAACCCCTCGAGCCTTATGGTAGGACCTTCAAAGTTACTAATGGATATTTTTGAGTTCATGTTCTCCCTTTGCATGAAAATTTGAAGCTATCTCTTTTACCTTCACTTAATTGGGTACAGGTTGGTGGATACTCTACCTTTTTACCTAAGAAATCAATTGAATTTTTAAATTGAAAAATAAAGGCCTTCTGCCCTTACCTTAAGTGAGTTAAGTTATATGATGCAAGGAATCCTAAGGGCCTTTAGAATACACAAATGCAAAGTATAGATGAGAAAATTAATGGAGAAATTAGATGAGAGTCATTTGTGCATAAAGAGCCTCTATAGAGGTCGATAATGATAATAATCACATTGAGAGTGAGTCCTCCCTAGAACAAATACATAGGGACATTGAGTTTATTCTCTTGCTTACTTAAAGAAATGAGGAAATTCATGTTGCATTAGGAATGTTTGGCATTAGAGCTTGATTTTTTTAATAAAAAGCTTGAATTTTAAAAGTGTTTATGGTTTAAAGGTTCGAAGTCATGGGCATCATGTATACATCTTTCTAATATACATGATTGTTCTTTCAAACATAGCTTCCCAATGCAAGAGCCTCTTTCCAAATGATGAAGAGAAAATGTCTCTTGTATAAATTAAGAAATCTGTATAGAAATTATCTACTTTAGTTATGAAGATCTTCGCGTTATCTACTTCACTTTCTTTAGTTAATATAAAGAAATCTATAGAGAAATTCTCTCCGTTAGTTTTCACTTTCTTTAGTTGATGTCATTCCAATTTTACTAACCAAAATAGTGATTGATGAGAAGCTCCGTGTGAAGTCTATGTAAAATGCGGCTGGGCATACAATGAGTTCTTATTATAAGCACATTTTACCGCGTTATTATTGAGCGCGACGCTAACGGTAAGTAGAACTCTGTGAAGCAAAGACAATCGCCATGTAGTATGTTGGAGGAATGTGAAGCAACCGTAAATAAACGCTGATAGTTATATATAAGATGGAAAAAGAATAGCAAGAAATCATTACATTTACTATTTCAATCTGTTCTGCAGATCGACTACTAGCCACTCTATGGTAGCTAACCAAATGCAAAAATTCCAATCAGATCCGCCCTGAGACAATATAGGGACGATAGAGATGCCCGAGATGTAAAATGCCACGAGCGATTCTTGGCGATCTCGCCGTTCCTAGGAGAAGCTACTTCAGTACACTGCTTCAACTAGCAAACACGATGATATCTAATTCCATCGGCCAAGGACTAATTTATGCCAATCAGATCAGTCCTTTGAGACTTTATTAGTGACGAAAGAGGTTCAAGAAGCTGGGTTAAGGCGAGGCTCCGTATTGTTTGCTCAAGGACACAAACACCTCACGGGCAAGAAAGATTTGGGGGGGCGTGGAGACCGCAGGAGGTGAGGATGCTCACAATCACGTCGAGCTTAGCATCGATGGTTATAAGACCCAGGATATTAACGTCGATGGCCAAGCAAAGGCATACTTCTACGTCAAGCTGGAGGAGACCGAGAAGGGCACAACAGTGGCTACTGGCGGTACCTGAGAGGAGAGGAAGGCAGACGCCAAGGTTAGCAATGTCAACAGGGCATGTGGCAGAGGTGGAGGGGGTAGTGGGAGAAGTGGAGGGGGTAGTGGGGCTGGGGAGAGTGGACACTTTGGGTGTGGAGGGGGCGTTGTGAGAGCTGGGAGTTGTCTCGCAGCCGCAGGCATTGCAAACGGGAGATGAGAGAGCAAACACCAGCAACGTAAGAGCAACCGTGATCAACTGGAGGGAAGCAGAGGTCGCCATAGCTGAGAAGATGGAGATCTCTACAAGAGCTTCTTAAGGAGATAAGGACACAGGACGAGGTCTGGGTAAGAGCACAGAGCATTTCAATGGAAACCTCCAATGGCCACGACGGTTTATATAACGGGACTTGTGGCCGCTGATATACCGATACGTACATATTTTGCGTGTACTAGTGTATATGTAAGCCGTGTGTGTGTACATACATACATACATACATATGGAGCATTGCTGAAGTGTGCTTATAACAATTAATATGAGATGTCTGATTTCTTTTGTTGGGCAATCGGTACAAACAATTTAGCAACTGTGGCATCAAATAAAGGCGAGAAAATGCTATTTGTAAGGATCTAGGAATTGCAAGCATCCAGTCCAAGTGCCAAAAAAAGTGTATTTACTTTCAAATATCCGGAGAAAGCACAAATGTGGTTTGATGGATCCAACCAGGGAAATTTGTCCAATGGGGCACCTACTTCATCTTCACATGATTTGTTCATGAGACGACTTGGACCATGTGATCATTTGCGGCCACTATCAAATTTTGTATATTCCCCTTCAAGTTTGAGTCCACTATGAATATATGACTAGAGTTGGATTCTTCTCATGTTGATGGGTGTGCCTCTTACTACAGTGCTTTCCTTTAATATGTGAGATTTGTATTCCTCGCATGCTAATATGTCTACATCTTATGCAAACTAGCTCTACTACTTTCTTTTAATATAGCCCGGTTATTGCTAGTTATAAGGCATGCTTCCCTAGAATGCTCCCTAAGAAAGAGAAGAAGGTGCCCTAGGAAGGTGACATGGCATGGTACAATTACTCTCATACTAACAAGTCTGTCTCCTATGCAAGATGACCCCATGTCTTCCTTTTAATATAGAAGATAATCATGTGTTTAGTAGCACAAACTTTGTAGGCAAGTTGTTTGCAGGTGCACGTCATTCCCTTATATTGATTTGGATCACAAGCAACAGATTGAGGGCTAGTGAGTTAGCTAGGGAATCGGGGTACAACATGTCAACATGAAGCTTATATTTGCTATGTGAAGTGGTGAATAAAGCAAAATTCTATGCGATACATCAACCCTAAGGTAGATTTAAATTTCCATTTATAAGTAGGATCTATCTCTAAGGATGATCAATTGATGGGTTACTCTCAATGTCCAAAAAAGATTTGGCACTCTATTGTGACTAGGTGCAATGGTTGTTGGGAGTAATATTTAATATGGCACTCTATTGTCAATAATTGCCCATATTCAAAAGTAAAATGTATTAGTGCAATGGGTATGTAGATGCATAGAAGTTGGATGAAAATCATGTGCCCTACATGTACCGTCAGTTTGATAAAGATGAGGCTTTTTGATGTCATGCCCACCATGGATTTCTTACAAACTTCTTTTGTGTTTTTTTCTCCCTTTCATCCACATGCTTTGTCTTCATTATTTGCACCAACATTGGACTAGTGTAAGCATTCCCCACATAATGCAAGAATACCCCAAGAATACTCTTTTAAATTTTGACAAAACATGGGATGCCAATTAGGCACATCGGATGTTAAAACCAACTCTTGAGGGAGAGATTTGGAATGTAGATGTCTCCTTTGAGTGCACTGTTCCTAAACCATCATTTTTAAACCATAAGATTGAAGCTTGACTTAGCCATTAGAAATTGAGTCTACCATTGAGTCCAATCTTGCTAAACTCTAATTTTGAAACTTTAACGTCGAATGTTAGAGTTTGACTATTGAGTGCTCTATGGATTCCATCAGAAACTCTCCCATTTACTACCTTTTCTTCCTAAATCATGAACCCATAACTTTGTTGACGCTCATTTTCACTCACCCTACTAACTCAGAATACTTAGGTCAATTCCCAACCTGGTACTATGCTTCGTGAAGATGCTTGCTCTTCAATCATAAGGTAGGGGTGCTCGAGTGCAGAACAAGTGCCAACAAATCTACACCCATTGCTGTAAGCAGGTGCTCGGCTACCGCTCCTGCTATCTGTGCTCGATGACCGCATAGTAGTTGCCTTGAAACATTTCGCGTCGACTATCCTTGCCCGTGGCCTCACAGATTGACAGGGACCAGTCATTGCTCAGAGGCAGATGCTTGTGGATTGAACTTGCGGGGGTGGCAACACCTTCATTGATTGGATGATTGAGGGCAGACGGATGGTTGAGAAGGCTTGGCTTAATCTGTAGGTGGTGGTTGAGGAGGGGAACATGCTAGTTCAAAATGGCGACCCCTTGGTGGCCAAGGATAGACATTGGAGATGTATACTGGTGGTTGCTTGGGTTTGGGTTCAGCCAGCCAACCAAGCTTCAGCAACTAAGTCCTCAGATGGGAAGTCGATGCAGAGTGCTTCAAAATCAGTGTGGTACTGTTGCACCCGGCTGACGTGTTCTTGCCATTTAGCCCTTGGTTCCTTACACAAGTCACATATGTTATCCTGCATGGACTGCACTTGTGTTACATGAATACAAATTAGGTGCTCAAGCTCCCGTAAAGCTTGCCATAGTAGACGAGTAACTTGGCTATGGTAGGCTTAGGTAGCTGCTAAGCTCGTGCAAGAATCAATCTACGTTTGGCTTTGAATATGTTGTGCATTGCTTAGCTCTCCTTCACAGAATGGTTGATGTCTTGGATGGCCTTGCCATAGACAGAATTGATCGGTTGGATGGGTTCCAAAATGTCCTTATGCATGGAGGGTGCAGTAAACACATCATATCCTACCGGCTATCGATAAACCCTGTAGTAGATAGGCATCTCCTCCTTACCTAGAACACGCTGCAAAACTTTCGTTGCTATAGCAATTGGAAGAATTTCATCTGGCAAAAACTCGGATCTACATTTGGTTTGTACCTCCTTACTTTTGACCTTGGCCAAAACTCGGATCTGCATTGTTATACCAAAACTGCAGTTCATTTGTAGTGCCCACTCGATATGGGTCTCCTTACTAGAATGTAACAATAGCAGTGTTTAGGTTGTGACCCCTTCTAGACCCTTCGTCTGCAAAATCCCTCCCTTGGCCAAGGAATGTGGGTCCAAGTTTCCAGATTACTCTTTTGGAGTGGACTATTGGTGGCCACTTGTTGGACCACCAACTCAATCCTGATCTGGGGGTTGTTTGCAAGGTAGTTTGTCAGGGTGTTCGCTGGGCACTTGGAGGAGGCGGATGAGTTGCTTTACCTCTCTATTTGTGCTTGGAGCTTTGAATTCTCCTCTCGCAACGTCTCCCCTTCTACGACCTGCTCCCTCAGGCACACATTCTCGTACTTTGGCACCTCAATCTGGTCCTACCTGCTACTACTACGACCTATTGTTAGAGCTTCTGTACAACCTATCGCATGTTAACATTTTTTGTAGCAATGGACACCACAGTGCCTTGGGCCTTGTTTGTGAGGTCCTTCTAACGCTCGAGCTTGCATTGCAAGTTGCTATAGTTAGTCTGGAGCTTGGTATGTGTCTGTTGCAATTGCACGTGCACTTGAAGGAGCTCATCATGAACTATCCTTACTCCCTCGAGCTATTCTTGTAGAGACTTACACTTGGTAGCCAGGTCACCTTCCACCTGACATAGATTGGATGTTTGTTCCTTGAAAATTTTTCTCACCTCCTCGCAGTACATGGCTTGCAAAATAAAGTTATGTTCTAGCACCTGGGGAGGAATCCAATGGTTGGCCAAATAGTCCAAGGACTATGCTATGTAAACCATATTCTCTCTCAGCACCTACCACCACTGACTTTCTGTGACTGTGTGGTCCTAATACTCTTTTTTGGTTAGTAGCAAGTCGAGAGGAAATGGCTCTACTAGACCAAGTCTCTGGAGGGGGGCATGAAGTGGGGGTATTATGCACAACCTCAGCCTCCTTTGTTGGCTCCTGTTCCACTATATCCCTACCATCATTGTCCTCTCCATTAGAGGTGCCCTATTGGCTGTTCCCCTCCAACTGTTCCTACTCCTTGGGGGTGCTCTCCTTGTTGTTCCCCCCATGATTAGCTTTCTTAGAGGTGTCCTTGTCATCGTTCCCCTCTAGATTCTAATCTTCTTATTATCACACTTGTTTGGCTATCCAGCCATTCCTCACCTGTTCCTTGCTCCTCTTGTTCTTCACCTTTTTCTTGCTTACCTTCTCCGTGTCCCTGTTCCTAGTCCACTCCTTTGTCCTGCTCACCTTCTCCCTATCCCTATTCCACTCCTTTGTCCTCTTGTTGTTGCCCCTTATCTAGCTCGGCTTGCTCTTGTTCATCTTGTCACACACTCCCAAAGTTCCTAACCCTTCCTACTTGTAGTGTGACTCCGGCTAAGGCACCCTCCTAGATATTAGTCTATGATGGAGCATACATAGATGGGGGCCGAGCTTGCAATGGATTTTCCCTTGTTGATAGCTCAGCAGAGTTGGTTCTCAAAAGCTTTAAAAAAAATTGTGAACGAGTCCACATGGAGTTAGTCCTCCATTATCGTAATGACTCGGGCTACATACTCTAAGCGGGGCACACACCCAACACTCTTCTTGAGACTGGACAAAAAACTATAGGTTGTCTTCAGGACTTCATCCTTTTGATTTGTTGATGAGATAGCCTTGTGAAGATGAGTAATATAATTGCCCACCACAAAGAACGCAACACAACATTTAGCATTTCCCATCTTCTTGGGATTGGATCACTACTTCATTTAGAATGCCCTTTGTAGAGGTTCCGAAGTAATCCTAATATGTGTTCCATTAATGTTGAGACTGTGATCATTCTCATCATATGAATCTAGGTTCTCCTCAATGAGCTCCTCGTCATAGATGTCCTTCTAGGGTAGCTGAACAAACTTGAGGATGTGATTCACTACAAGAATACCAGTGACAACATCATCAGAGAAGTTCTCAATGGGGTGCGAAGGAGAAATGCGAGAGCTGCGCTTCCTTACGATGGGTGAGTGATGGGTTTTATGATTTGCCATCACGACAAAGATGACAAAGGTAGGGATAGAAAGAGAAGGTTGTGAGGAAAGCTATAGGTGAGTGATACATTGGCTTGATGAGGACAAGAAATGCAAAGGGATGGATGGAGGTGAAAGAACAAGAGCATAGAGTATCTACAAGGTAGCTGTGGGAGACGACGAAGATGATAATGATTGTATATTCAAAATTTGCAATTGGTATCAGCTTTAATCAGTGGAGCTTCTAATCAACTATATTTGTTTAGTATTTGCAATTGCAAGTAGTAGTTGCATGGATCTCCATTACTTTAGCATGATATCTCAACATTAATAAGCCCTTAACGTTAATCATGCCATGCAGCATCACACAATGCACTTGGCCCACAATAATTATATAGTTAGCTGCTGGCATGTTGGCTTGCAAAAAATTCACCAAGGCATTTACAACTGAGTGAATTACTTTCGAGACCCACCAGACATAGGAAGAGGAGTCTGAAGGGGCAGTTGCAAGGGAGGAGAGGCAAAAGAAGTTCAAAGTGGACAAGCGGCCATGGGGCCATATCCAGAGGCCAGTGTAGGGTCCCCCAAAGATTAAGAGGCCCAAAAAAATCAGGTGTGAAGGCACTTCAGGAGATAGTGTAATATAAGCATACCCTTCTTCAAATTCTTAGGTAAAATATGTCGATCGTTCTAGGCTTTCCAAATTCCTTCTATGTTGTATCAAGGCTGTATCACTGTTCTTGACTAGGTAGCTCGGAGACATATCTCATCTAGGTGGCTTAGTTGTTTCAATCGTCCCTTGATTGCATCTGGCTCACCCAAATGATGCTCAATAGCTTCTCAAAGGCTCGGCACCACAAATTCTAAGGGAACAATTGCTTCTAGGCCAAAAGCCATATGGAAAAGTGTGAGGTTGGTAGTTACCTTGTAAGCCATTCTGTAAGCCCACAAAGCAGAGTATCACTTGATGTCCCATTCCCATTTAGCCGATTGTATTGTTTTTGTGAAGATGAGCTTCAACCTTTTGTTAGTTGACTTGGCTTCACCATTACCACGAGCATAATAAGTAGTGGAGCATAATTTTGAATTCCTTTTTAAGTACTTGCATCACATCATGGAGTAAATGTGCTCCTTGATCACTAGCAAGTTAGAGAGGACATCCATACCAGCATATAATATTTGCATACCCAAATTTACCTGTGCTCCGAGATGAATTATCTCGAGGTGCCTTAGATTCTACTAAAAAAGGCTTCCCAAGGTCTGGTGGGTTGCAAAGGCATAGATTGTTTGGACAATATCTGTCCAGTGTGTTGGCACATAATATTGCACTGCGTACATCTGGTTTGAGCATCTTTGAACAATGACTCCCATGACAACCTTGCTTGTAAGACTTTTTGAGCAGTTAACTCACCTTGAAAGTTTCCTCCAAATGGACCCAAGTGAGACTTTTGCAACACCACTGCACGTTCATGAGGTAGCACCCATGGGTGAAGAATCCCATCTACACATTGTCCGTACAATTGTCTGCCAAGGAGTATGGGGCTCTGCTCCACAAGTGTCGAGGCGGTGTCAGGGGAGCTCAGCTGGATGAGGAAAATGCCTTGTCCATAGATGGTGACCTCCTGGATGTAGTCGCCCTCTAATGTTAAGCTCGCCTAAATCCACTCTCGCACCTGTCTCCGTGTAGGTGTGAGGCCCACAATTCTGCCGACAAGCGCCTTGTCCTAGAGGGACTGAACTACCTGATGTACCTGTTCCTTGTCAGCTGGGGAAAGAAGAACCTTAACGGCTGTGGGAGTCGAGGGTGCTACCATAGAGCCCCTCTGGCCAGACCAAAGGTCACCACCAAGATTTTCATTTGACCACCGTAACAAACACGAAAAGTATATTTCCAAGCCTTAAAAGCTAATTGCTTGTGTTTATCTCAAGACATAGTTTCAAGGAATGTGCCTTGAGACAAGTAATTGTGATCGGCTCAGCATTCTCATTCTCATAATAATCAAGTGCAAACAAATCAACATCTGATAATTCCATGTCAACTTCTTGAGTTTGCTCTGGTACTGGTAACTTGGACAAACAATCAGCGCCCACATTGGTCTTACACCTGGTTTATGAATAATCTTGAAGTTGAACTCCTGCAACAACAACATTCAATGAACAACCCATCCTTGAATGATAGTTTTGTTGATGAGATAAAGTAGGGCTTGATGATCCACATAGAACACAAAAGGATTTTCAAGTACATAATAGAATACAATTGGGTAGTGATCTTTAGCTAGCCACTCTAAAAATCAAGATGGATGTGCTCCTCAAGAGATTCACTATGCATTTCATGCAAAATTTATAGAAAGGGCATGTTTACTATAGCTATAGCATAAAACTTGGGTACTTCTCAAGATCCATTAGGTTCACTCATGCAACATTTTATAAAGCACATATGTATATGTATAATATAGTAAAATGGAATGGTTTGAAGGGGCACCTCATAAACAAGGGGGTCTTCTTGACGTCAAAGCATGCATGTCAGAGGTCACATATAATAGGCATCCATCACGAGTTTATAAAGTACAAATGAATCCATAAGGAATCTTGGTTTTACATAATATGAATTTTATTAAAGCCCACAAGGCTTTAGAAGTGCTCGTCATAAAGTGAATCTTTCAAGACTCTCTCATCTAAGGTCTCATATCCATGAGGATGTATATAAGGCACATAGCATGAACTTTATTGAGAGCTACCAACAAGCTTTAGAAGTGATCCCTCATCTTTTTTTGGAAAGGGAGAAGCTAGGAGAGAGTGAAGGAGAGGAGTGCATAGTGCACATGCATATTAAATGTACACTACATTACAATGAATAATATGATGAATCTATTCAATTTCTCCCCTTAAGGTTAGGTTCTTCTAAAAGGGTTTCAATATCTAATAAAACCTTTTGAACTAAACTATTTCCATGAAATATTACTAGATCCTTTGTGTTATCCTTCTATACAGGATAAACTTATTATTGGTTGCTTCTTTCTTTGCCATGAAAAAACTACTAATTCAAGACTAAAGTTATAACTACTCTAGTGGATTTTCAATAATCTATACTTCCTACCCAATCAACATTGACATAACCATGAAAGGCAAAATTTGTGTACTTGTCATAAAGAAATCCATAAAACCATTTACATTTTAATTGTCCAAAAACACTTTATATCTATAATGACAAGTCTTTTTGGGATTTTGTATAAATTGACTCAGAATTACAACCCAACAACAATTGAGTAATATATTTAGCCATATGATTAAGATATTTTCACAAATTGACTTAGAATAATAACCCAACAACAATTGAGTAAGATATTTAGCCATATGATTATCAAATAGGTCAAGCTTCCAATAAGCTATCTGTGCTAATGCGGATCTATAGTAGGATAAATATCATGAACAGACAATTAATTTTGATGTTGCATTCCATAGACTTGGAAACAGTTCATAGTCATGCAAATTAAGCTACTTAAGAACTTGTAAATGTATTTTCTAAGAACTTGTAGATGTATTTTCCCTATGTGAGCATAATATCTATATTTTCCCTATGTGAGCATAATATCTGTATCATTTCTCTATATTTATACCCCAAGAAAACAATGGATCTCTCCCATATCCTTCATGTCAAACTCTAATGCGAGGTGCCTTTTGACTTGGGAAATGGGGTGTCCATTGGAACTTGTGATGATCAAGTCATCAATGCAAAGAACTTAAAAAATAATATCTTTATTAATGTTTTTGATGTAAAGAGATAGATCCGAGATTAATCTTGAAAATATTGAGCAAGAAAGTGAAATGTCAAACTTCAGTCCATCTATAAAACGATCCTTCTTAATCACACGAGGAGGGACCTTTGGTAATAAGGTAGATTGCCATTTTCGAACCGTAAAAGTTGTCTCTACAATTTCTAGACTTTCTTTTCCATGCCATTGACAAATATCATGTAGTTGCATAATGTAGATTTTTGCATCCAAGTATGTGTTGAGGAAAGTATTCCTTGTGAAGAGAGTGGGAGAGAAGGAAGGAGTCTCACTTGCAGCTTTCTTACATACACAATGGGGGAATATGCACAAAGGTGGAGGTTGAAAACAGTTTTCCTCTTCTGGTGGCATACTTACTGAGCCACTAACTAGAGTACATAAAGATAGCTGTCATCCAGCTATTATTCACGGGTGGTGTACCAACCACATCTGCAACTAACAAGTCGGTGACATAAATGCACAATGGTCACCCTAGCATATCACGAGTGGAGCTCGATATCTCAACACTCCCCCTCGAGCTCAATCCCAATTCCTGCACACCAAGCAGGTCTCTGAACTTGCGTAGCTTCTCTGCACCCAATGCCTTCATGAATATGTCAGCTACTTGATCCTCTATGCTGACATAAACTAGATCAATACAACCTACTAGAACCTTCTCCTGCACATAGTGATAATACACCTCAATGTGCTTTGTTCTAGCATGATAGCTAGGTTATTTGCCAAGTGTATACTACTCATGTTGTCACAATAAATGACAACTGGCCCATCTGTAGACTAATGCATATCATAAAGTAGCTTATGCAACCAAGCTATCTCACAAGTAGCCATTGTTGCATCCTTGTACTCAGCCTTTGTGCTCGACAAGGCAACTATAAGCTGTTTCTTGCTGCTCCAAGTGACTGTAGCTTTCCCAAAAGAGAACATATATCCACTTGTAGATCGTCTATCAGAAATACTACCAGCCCAATCAGCATCAATGTATCCATGCAACTGTATCTAAACCCCAGTCTCATAAAATAGTCCATAGTGCAATGTGGACTTCACATACCTCAGTATGCGTCTAGCCCCATCCAAATGTGGTTTCCTTGGAGCCTGCATAAATTGACTTACCAAACCAACATCATCATAGCTCAAATCTGGCCCGGTAATAATCATATAAATCAAACCTCCTACTATGCGTCTGTACATAGTAGGGTCTTCCAGAAGATCATGTGCATCTGTGCTCAGCTTCACATTCTGCTCCAAAGGAACTGAAATAGGCTTATAGCCTGTCATCCCATCTTTGGACAGCATGTCCAATCCATACTGCCTCTGCAAGAGCCATATCCCACTTGTGGATCTAATCACCTCAATGCCCAAGAAGTAACGCAGCTCTCCCAAATCCTTCATCTCAAACTTCTACTTCAATAGAATTTTGACATGAAGGATATCTTCATCACTATCACCTGTGATGATCAAATCATCAACATAAATGACAAGCATCATAATGCCTTTCTCTGTTTTTCTCACATAAAGTGAGAAATCTACCTTGGAAATTTGAAAGCCAATAGTGACAAGATACTATCCTATCGTGTCAGACCATGTCTGGGTGCTTGCTTCAAGCCATACAAGGCTTTCTTCAACCTGCAAACAAACTCAGGATGAACAGCATGAACATATCCTGGTGGCTGCTCCATATAGACCTCTTCTTGCAAATCACCATGCAAGAAAGCATTCTTTACATCCATCTGATGTAAAGACCATCCCTTTGATGTAGCCATAGCAATGATTGCTCTTATGGTTGCCCTCCTTGCAACCGGATTAAATGCTTCTTCATAATCAATGCCATATGTCTATGCATACCCCTCGGCAACTAATCTTGCCTTGTATATGTTCACAGAACCATCTGCATTGTGCTTCTTATACACCCACTTGCAGCCAATTTTATTCTTGTCTTTAGGCAAAGGCACCAATTCCCATGTAGCATTTGCTTCCAAGGCATCCATTTCTTTATCCATGGCTTTCTCCCATTTTTCTTTTCCCATGGCTTGCTCAAAAGAAGTGGGTTTTGGTTCATGTATCACTTTGACCATATAGGCATAGTGAATGGCTATAAATCCATCATATTTCAGCCTATCCATAGGATACCTAGCTCTGGTAGACCTGTGCAAAATAGGCTCACTACCAGGTGCTCTCAAAACATCCCTTGTCTTCCTTACTCCAGGTGTAACAATAGAAGGAATACCCAACTCATCATCAAGGCTCTATTCTGGGCCACTGGATTCACCATCCACATAAGAGTGACTTGCATTCACATCAACCATGGGCTAATCTACTTTCTCTTTTCCTTTTTGTGATACTTGCATACCACTATCTGCATTGCTTTGAGGAGATCCTCCCGATCTCAATCTGCCTGTCCATGGCGAAGTATGTGAACCACTGCTAGAGGACACTACAAGTCCACTAATATTTTGTGATTGCTGCTATGAATTTTGTGCAGCATTACCATTTTGTGCATCTACATCATCAATCACATTTACTAGTTTATACCAGCTGCTCATCTCATAAAAAACATTTTTGCTCACTGTAAACTTATGAGTAGAAGGGTTATAGCATCTATATGCTTTCTGCTGCAGAGAATAACCAATAAAGATGCACTTCTTAGCTTTTGGATCCAACTTGGATCTCAACTCATCTGGTACATCAACATAGGCAATGTAACCAAAAACTTTCAAATGAGAAATATCTGGTTTCCTACCAGTATTCTTGTCCTCTAGCATCATGCCATGTATTGCTGTAGTGGGAGTCTTGTTCATTATGTAGACTGATGTAGCAACTGCTTTAACCCAATAATAATCTGGCAGGTCTTTTTTGTTGAGCATGGCACAAGATACCTCTCCAATATGCCTGCTTTTCCTTTCTACAAGTCCATTTTGCTATGGGGTATGACTGCATGAATATTGCTGCTTTATGCCATGCTCCTATAGGAAACTTGCAAACTCATTTGAGAGGTACTTTCCCCCTCCATCTGACCTTAGGCATTTTATTTGCAGGCCTACTTCTTTTTCAACCATAGCTTTAAAAGCTTTGAAATGCCCAAACACTTCACTTTTCTTTTTCATAAAATACACCCAAACTTTTCTGCTATAGTCATCAATAAAAGTGACAAAATAATGACAGCCTCCAATAGATGCAGCTTTAGTAGTCCACACATCAGAGTGGATTAATTCCAATGGCCTCTTACTCTCTTGAACATGTCTAAGAAATGGTTTCCTTGCTATCAAATAGGTATTTCTTTTTTCCATCCTGCATAGACAAAGGAATTTTACCAATCTGCACAATAGGATGTGCAGTATCATCACCAGTCTCCACAAATCCTGGTCTTTCCATTTTCCTTACATCCTGCATCCATTTTGCATGACCTGTCATGTGGTTTGATGCACCTGAGTCAACATACCACACATCATTGCTTTCTTTTGCACTTGTCACAGAATTGGTCGTGCTGCACCATAAACAGATGCTCATTTCTGTCATCACCCTATGTACTAGAGGATGCATAGTTGCCTTGTTGTAATTTTCGAGTCATGATGTCAATTTTGCTTTTTATAGCAGTCTTTAACCGTATGACCCATTTTACCACAGTAGTAGCATTCAACATTGTTGTTTGCATTTTGGCCTCTCTGCCATCACCACGACCTCTTTGGCTCTCCTTGCCTCTAAAGTTACCACGTCCTCTAAGGGGGAAGAGGGAGCACTCAGGAAGGGATAAGAGACACTGTATATGGTGGAACCAAAGCTACTCTAGCTTATTCCTCTATCATATATATATGAGTATACATGGGCATTGTACAATGGGTGGGCACATTGCCCTTTACCCCAACAACCTCCCGCTTAAAGATAGTGTGCCTTTAAGGGAGTATAGTATACATATAATACAATCAGCCATAGGCTGAAAAACAAGATGACCAGACTGTCGTGCTATGCCCATTGGCACTTTACAATGTGCAAAGTGCATAGAGGATAAGCTACTAGCAGACATCAGGTTTGCAGGATAGAAAATGACAAGCTGTAGATGCCTGTCAACCAAGATCTCATGCCAAATCTCACTGGGAGAGTGAACTCTCACCACCACGTGCTCCTATGCTAAGTCCATAGCACCCGAACTATCACTGTGCAAAGAAAATGTCTTTGTACCACCTGTGACCAGAAGCACATGCCCTACAATAGACCTCTGCTGGTCTACCCAACCTGCATCACTTGCATGCTGCTCCTGGAAGCATAAGGAATTGATGTCCACAACCGCTTCCCTACTACCAAAATCTGCCATAATCATGCTACCAACTCCCACTGCAACGGAAGCAAGAATCGGAAGTGTAGCCCCAATGGCAAACATGTGAGAACCAAGTCTCAACACAGTCATGGATGCATGATGTACTATGGCTGCCATATCAACCATAACTTGCTGCTCAACTGATCTGTGATTGTCAAACCTACTGTGTTTCAAGTATGGAGCCAATACAGGCAATGGAGTACTCAGTAACTTCCCCCTCTCCATACTGAAACAACTAAGTATCTGACAAACATCATCAAGACCATGCAGCTCCCACTGCAAAGGATCCCTATCCATAAGGAACTATATGGCAAGTAACCTTAGAAGGATAGCAACCTCCTGAATACTGAGACCATAACCTGTCTCAATGCACATCACATCTTGAGCTCTCATAACAGTATAAAACCTATGAAGCCAAGCTCGAGGGGATTGCTTCTGGCCATGGAGGCACTTACGAAGCAAACATATCAATGATTCCTGCCCATGCGCAATATGACCCGAGTCAATAACTACACAAACCACATCTGTCCTGGCATAACCAGCCAATGGATCATACCGGGCATCATTAGCCAAGGTATCCTCCTCACCATACATAGCCTCATCCTCATCTGCAAGAGGCACTCCGCATCCTGGGAGTAAAATGTAACTATCCATAGAAGATGTATCAACAATCTCCATAGGAGTATAAACCTGTGGAATACTCGAGACATCTGATCTCTGACCAAAATCAGGAAGTAATCGTGGCTGTCCCAACTTTACAACTTGCTCACCGTGGGAAAAACCTCCCACTCAAGGGATATGGGCTGCCCTTACAAAGAATTCGGAGGTATCAGTGCACTTACACCCTACTGGAACACCACTCTCCTACTATCCACTATCCTGGGCTGTCTAAACATAGCATCCTCTCTGAAATAGACATTATGGTTGCGTATCAACTCTCTAGTTGAAGAATGCCATAACCTGTAGTCCCTACTAGACTCACTGTATCCAAGGAAGATACACCTCCTCGATTGGGAACCATGAGCATAAGCCTCATAGCCAAACACACGTAAATGCTCATAACATGGTGCCCTGCTTGTAAAGAAGTCAAATGGCACTCTACCATTCAAAGATCTCCTGGGTGACCTATTAAGCAAGTATGCAGCTATCTTACATGCCTCAGCCCAATAGCATTCGGTAAGACCTGCATATCATAGCATGCTACCAATCTTGTCCAATAGAATCTGATTTATGTCTTCTGCCAAGGCATCGTGAGCAAAAAGATGAGGAGTGGTCAACACCCTCCTGATACCAAGTGTATCACATAGATGCTGAAATCTAGAAGAGGTAAACTCTGCATCACCATTAGACATCAAGCTCAATAGCTTCTTTCCTGACTGATTTTCAGCATTACCCAAGAAGCGCTGAAATGTATCATATACATCATGCTTTTGCCGAATCGGATATACCCATATGTACTTTGTAGCAACATCAATAAATGTCACAAAGTAAGAGGCACCACCGAGTGAAACGGTAGACATAGGCCCACAAACTGCACTATGAACCAACTGCAATGGCTCAACATACCTCTCATTGAGTATCTTCCTCACAAAAGAGGATCCTGACTGCTGACCATCATCACAATCATGACATAAAATTTGGAGACATCCATAACAGGAATGTATCTCAATGTTGTAAGGGCTTCCATACCTGCAGTAGACATATGTCCAATTAGGGTGGTTCTGCACCCACCAAAACTTGTGTGGCTCTCTGTCTCTCTCTCTCCTACTTCCGTTCTTGCTTCCGTTGAGAGCACTCTCAACTGGTATCAGAGCCCGAGTGATCTAGCTGAGCGTGCGTGAATGCTTGAAGCTCAGTAGCTCTGTGGGAGGAAGGAGAAGCTTTGTGGGAAGCTTTGTGGGTGACTTTACTTGCATCCGAGTGTGCAGAGACCTTGGAGGAACCTTTGGAAAAGTCACTTTGGCTTTGCGAAGTGGTTTTGAGAGCCTGTTAAGAGCTTTCAAAGAAAAAGTCGTTTTTTGAGCTTTTCCCTGTTCCGTTCGATGACAGAGACTCCGTATTGACTTGTAGAGGCAACTATTGCTTGCTTTTGGTGTCCACATTACTTCAGGAGCCTGGAAACACCTTCATTCTTGAATCTGGGATCATTTCATTGGATTTCTGAGTCACTGTGTCAGTTCCTGCGTTTTTTGCCCGGGTGTTGGAACTCAAGTTTGGAGCAACCATTTGCAGATCTGTCAGTTCCGGTGGACTCAGGAGGTCCTAAAACTTCTATGTTGCTCATCATTCGCACTCCGGTGAAGTTTACAGATAGCTCTATTTCCAAAAACGTTTTTCAGTTCGTGTGTTGGACCCAGTGATTGAGACCACGGTTTCCAAAACCGTCTGTCCCATTGCGTTCCGGACGCCCAAAAACCCCTACCTATCAGTTCTTGCGTGATTCGGTGGAGGATTTTCAGAGTTATAAATCTCTGTGTATTCGATTTCGTCTCTCTGTTATGCATTTTTCATACTAAGGTTTTGAAACCTTAGATTTATGCCACATGGCAGTGGATAAGTGTTGACTCCCATTTCTCACTCATCGGTTGGGATTTTGGAGTTCTGGCAGAAGAGAGATATTTGCAGATTTTCTTGCTGAGTCCAATTATGCAATGGCGCCCATGTTTTGAAGCATCTCAGGTTCTATTTTCAGTAGCGCTCATTACCGTGGGACTATGATTTCTTGAGCATACCTTATGCAGATCACTCTGGTTGCAGTTTGAGCAGTGTGCGCTCATTCGTGGTATGCATTGGGTTGCAGTGGATGATTTATAGGCCATTTGGATGCATTGCGGTCCTTGTTGGATGCGCTGATAGGCCCAAATTGCCTTGTGGGATGCTATTTTTATGGACGCTTTGCACATGGATGCTATTTTATGCTGAGGGACAGCTTTGACACATTGCAGGTGATGCACTGATAGTGCTATGCTCTCTTGGATGAGACATTATTGATGCATATGCCAGTGGACAGTGTTTATGCTTGAGTCATTTGGCACTTATTGGCATTTTCTTTTGGGCCAGATTTGCTCACGCGTGATCGGAGTAGGAAACTCCTTTGGCTTTCACAAAAAGAGTATGTTACAAAAGTATTGCAGCGTTTCAATATGGAGGGGGGGAAGGCAGTGAGTACTCCATTGCCTCCATATGTGAAACTGAGTCATACAGATAGTCCCAAATCAGATGAGGAGAGGGCCATGATGGCCAAGGTTCCTTATGCATCAGCAGTTGGGAGTCTTATGTATGCTATGATAGCTACTAGACCAGACATTGCATTTGCAGTGGGAGTTGTTAGCCGATATATGGCTAATCCAGGAAAGAGGCATTGGGAGGCAGTTAAGTGCATCATGAGGTACATGAAGGGTACCAAGGAGATGTGCATTTGCTTTGGTAAAGGAGACATGCGTGTACTTGGGTACACAGATTCAGACTATGCAGGGCATGTGGATAGTAGGAGATCCACTTCTGGTTATGTGTTCACCTTTGCAGGTGGTGCAGTGTCGTGGATGTCTCGTGCACAGAAGTGTGTTGCTTTGTCTACCACAGAGGCTGAGTATGTTGCAGCCACAGAGGGTTGCAAGGAGGCTATATGGCTTGATCGGCTAGTGGGAGATTTGGGGATTCATACAGGTGTACCGACATTGCATAGTGATTCCATGAGTGCTATTCAGCTAGCACGGAATCCGGTCTTTCATGCAAAGACCAAACACATTGAGGTCAGGTACCATTTCATTAGGGAGGTACTTGAGGACAAGCGCATAGAGCTTGTCAAGGTTCATACAGATGATAACCCTGCAGATATGCTGACGAAGAGTCTACCTAGTCAGCGGTTTGAGTATTGTCGTGTATTGATGGGCATTGGATAGTATGCTCACTAGTTGTTCTCCCTTAAAGGCACATTGTCCTTTAAGTGGGAGGTTGTGGGGTTAAAGGTCACTGTGCCTTAACCCCAGTTATGTACAATACTCAAACACATATATAAATGAATGAAAAAGAAGATTAGGGTGGTTCTGCACCCACCAAAACTTGTGTGGCTCTCTGTCTCTCTCTCTCCTTCTTCCGTTCTTGCTTCCGTTGAGAGCACTCTCAAAGCATACCATAGACTAACTAATGGCTACTTACTAATCATAAGCATCTTATCCTGGACACCTCTGATACATGCAATGCATATGAGAATCCAACCCGTTATCCTCTAGCCATAACCAGATTTCCTCTCGACCTCATCTTGGGAAAGCCATCAGTTCAACGGACTGGTCTTCCAACAACAATCTCGATCAACAAACTGACAGTTTGCCAAATGCAGCTGCTTACAAGCGAAGCTTGCTGGCAAAAGTCCAATGGGGCACACTGAGGGGACTAGGAATGTGCATCCCATCTCACATCTTCTCCTCCTTTGATGAGAGCGAAAAATCCAGTTCTTTAGCTTGTATGGAATGCAATTGGGGACTTTTCTACTCACTAGCTTGCTCTCTTAAATACGAGCTCGATATTGGAAGCAAAATGGCCAATGAAAAGACATTCTCAGAGGTCGGTCAGCTTCCTATTCTGCCAATTCCAGGCCCAACCAAACAATCCAAATTCAGTATCACCAACGCCTTGTCCATCTGTTTCGCAATATACAAGAAAGAGTTATGTGCCTCATTCACCCCCCTCGGTTTCCCATTCTATTCCTTTCCACTCTTCTAACGTTGTACCTTCTTTTTATGAGCTACCAAGCCCAAGCTTGCTTCAGCTTCTTGCAAGAGCTCTCTATTAGATCATCCGCTTCTTCGCCTTCACTGCAGTTCCAATTCGATCGATGAAGCTCCCATCGGGGTGCTCCTCTCTAACCTTGCTGGCCACACTCACCAAGCTCTCACCATGCTGTGATACCAGTTGAGGGGGAAGAGGGAGCACTCAGGAAGGGATAAGAGACACCGTATATGGTAGAGCAAAAGCTACTCCAGCTTATTCCTCTATCATATGTATATGAGTATACATGGGCACTGTACAATGGGTGGGCACACTGTCCTTTACCCCAACATCCTCCTCCATAGGACTGGTTTTCTTGAATTTGCTGCATATTTTGATTTCTGCCACGGCCTCCAAATCGGCGTACTCTACCTTTGCCTCTACCTCTTCTAGCATTTGAGTAGAAGATAGCTTCTTTTGAAGTTCCTCCTGAAGAAGATGCACCACCATTTCTCTGCTCTTCAGAAATTAGAAGAGCAATCAACTCCTCAAAATCAAGAAAATTCTCACGGATGGCAATGAATGTCCGGAATTATGCATAATCCTTTCCTAGACCATTCAAGGTCACAAAAACTAAATCATCATCTTCCACTGGTGACCCAATAGAAGCAAGTGCATTTGCAATCTTCTTCACCTTCATGTGGTAGTCATTAATGCTCATATTTTCTCTCTGCACATTATGCAACCCTTGCTTGAGTTGCATTTTCATGGCTTCCACATTTATGCTATACATTTTTGTCTAAGTATCCCATGCCTCCTTCGACATGCTTGCATCCTGAATTCAGCTCCAGTAATGAACTCCCAATAGCCTTTTCCCTTAAGGAAATTTGTCATTCTAAACTTCCATGCTTGGAAGTTGTTCTTGTCAAGCTTTTCAGTGACAATCTGTGAAAGAGCATCAAACGCCATTACAGAACACTGCAAAGTATTCTGTCACTGCAAAAAAACACAACTTCTACCTCATAAGGGCAAATCTGCAAAACTGACGAGAGTGGTATTTGACCACACAATCACTTCCTAGTGATGATTATGCATCAACAGGCAATAAGAATGATTCTGTCACTCCCAATATCTCTACGCACAGGCATACGATGTAATTTTTGCGATAACTTTTCATCGACCTGTAGAACAGTGGTCACACAGCAAAAACAGGGCACTTGCCTAAGTGCCTGCGGAAAACTTCTGCCACCAAAACGGGCCCCAAAATGGCCTCGAATCAAAAAAATAATTTCATTGAGGGCTATGCCCACACCCGTAGCATATACTGCCCTCTCGCCACACTGTGAAGGGCATTCCAATCTGCAACAATGCACTCTTGCACTTTTCGGCTGTGCTACCTATAGAGATTTGCTCCCAAACTCGAAAAAAAGGAAAGCAACACCGATCCTCTTACTAGGACACCGCAAACTTGGTTTGCTTTCTTGAGCTCTTTACCATGAACTGAGCTCTGATACCATGTGAAGAGAGTGGGAGAGAAGGAAGGAGTCTCACTTGCAGCTTTCTCACATACACAATGGGGGAATATGCACAAAGGTGGAGGCTGAAAATAGTTTTCCTCTTCTTAGTTGTGAAAGCCAAAAGAACTCTAAGTACAAAAGAATAGGTAAAACCTATATGTGGGTCTCAAACCAAACTCAGCTAAGTAAGGTGGCATACTAACTGAGCCACTAACTAGAGTACATAAAGATAACTGTCATCCACCTATTATTCATGGGTGGTGTACCAACTGCATTTGCAGCTAACAAGTTGGTGACATAAATGCACAACAGTGTGGAGCTCGATATCTCAACATTCCTAACATCCATTTAATGGATATACTAATTAAATAGAAGCAAGGGAAATTTAATTTTGAATATTATTGATAAGAGCATTGTACTCTTCATCCATTACTTATTGCCATTTTGAAAGTTGCTTTGCTTCTTGGAATGATGCAAGCTTTTCTAATTCATTACATTAGCCATGAGTGATTTTTTTAAATTATAGGTGCATCTTTCATGTTCCTTTTGATCATGAGCATATCTTCATGGTCATGGTATAATGTTTTGTTATATTATAAATAACCACTATCATCACAATTCCAACTACATCTATGACATTTCCTTTTCCTTTGCTCTGTATCATAATAGTAGATTGAACACTTCCTATGTAAGAATGTTTTTTTACTAGAGGTAATCGTTCGAATAGTTAGAGTCATAGATAGTGCTACTAACACTATTGCAGGCTTAGCAAAATATTATGTTTCATTAATAACATCTACTATAATGATAAGTTTCCTTTTCACTAGATCAAAGAGGAAGCATGATTTGACTCTAAAATATAGAAAATAAAGGCACATTTGATGGATTTTGTATCCAACTTATTAATACTTCATCTAGAATTTGTGCATATGAAAGAGAGCCAAAAACTCTCAAATGATTGACTGTCACAAATGGTTTCACCTGTGGAAACTTATTCTAGTGTAACATTTCACAAGATGGAACTACTCATAAGTTTATATGCTTCTATCCAATAAGGATATGGAACATTGTTCTCTATTAGTATGCATCTGAATGACTTTTCTATGACTATGTTCTTTCTTTCTACAATTCTATTCTATTGAGGAGTATACCTATATGCAAACTATCTCTTTATGCCATGTTTTTTGCAATTTTTTTTGAAGAATTTGATATTTGGTTACCAAGCTCATCCATAGTTCCTTCTATTGTTTTGGGAAAACCTAATTCAAGTTAGCATTGGATTTGTTGATCATATAGTATGCTTCTCTAATTTTATTTAAAACACCTCAACAAATAATAGGAAGCACTCAATTCAGCCACGTTATTTTGAAATACTCAATTCAATCAATGTAGACGAGCCTCTAAAACAACAAGGACCACTCAATTGAATCAAACTAGAGGATTGGCATGGAATTGTTGTATTTAGTATTCATGTATTAAGTGGATTGCTGTATTTAGAATTGACATGCACATGTATTGAGGATCCATTGTCCGGACTACTTAATAGCTTGATAATTTGCAATGTATTTATTATTTTATTGTATGAGGCAAAATGGCATATGGTATTGGATCATTGTATTGATTATTTAATGTATGGAGAAATTAAATTTATATTTTGAATTAACCTTGTGAGAAAACTCTCATTGAATGGGTAGAGTTGTTGTTTCCTCATAGGAGAAAATCAGGACAAATCTTTTTTTTCATGTTAAGTGCCATGATAAGTAGAGTTAATGACAACCAATAGTTGAAAAGGAGTGGCCAAACTTTTTCTTGTGAGATACTCCACCACAATTTTTCAGTGAAGGTGCAATATATGGAATGGGTCATTAGGAGATATTAACAATTATAAAATAGCATGTTTGAGCTTCTCTTGAGGCCACATAAAAAAAGTGACAGTAAGCGTCGCTATATAGCGACGCTTTCCTCTGTTCCGTCGCTATATAGCGACGAATAAGCGTCGCTATAGTGGTGGTAACTAGCAGGTGACTAACTGCGGGCCACTGCAGTGGCTGGTAATTAACTGCCAGCTAGGTAGATGAAGGAACTTGATAACTTCAGCCATTTCAATGCCCATTTTTGGCAAAGCTAGAAGGAACTTGATCACGATGTAAAAGAAAAAGTTGATCGAGACATCATGGGGTGTCCAAAAAGGCCAAAACCCACCACAGTGTGGATTTGGCAATTTGGGCACCCTCCAAATGGCCAAATCCATGCCATGGTAGATTTTGGCATTTTTGGACACCCCATGACGTCCGGATCAACTTTGCCTTTTGTGCCATCGTCAAATTCTTTCTAAATTTGCCAAAAATGGTCAACAAAATGGCCAAACTTGGTCTAGAGTATTTTATTGACTTAGAATATTCATAATATTTTACTAAATTAAATTATATATATATATATATATATATAAATAATTGATAGAACTAAATTGCACGGAATATGAAGAGAATAGTGAGATGGCTATAACTTTTGCACTGTAACTCCGATTGCAAATATTTTTAGTTCAAAATTGAGAGCATGAGTAGCTCTTCTATATTTGACTAGAAAAATATGATCTATGACTCTATTTCCCCCGAATATTAAAATTCAATGTATAAGGCCCTTAAAAATCACTCACAAGTTGAGGGGGTCATAACTTTATAATTACTTTGGATACAAATGAAGGAAAAGGGACAAGTTTGCATATAAAAGGTTCACCTCTGTACACAGTAAACTTGGAGGTGGTGTATTTAATACTCTACTTAGCCTGCACCTCCTCTTTGTTTTACCTCTAATACATAAAAAATAGAGGTTTTTGAAATACCTACGTAAGTTCCTAATATAAATACCATTAAGGCTCTCCTCTCAGGGTAGCCAAGCATAAAGTTTATTACATCATTGCCAATTGGATACAAATGCATTAGGGGAAGCCATGTGATGGATCACAATGATCAACCTGTCAATATTTTGATTAACTTCAGTAGTTAAGTAGGCCCTTGTGAAAATTGGATGTGGAAGAGCACAACATGTCCTCCTGATTGACTAATATAATGCACCAAAGAGTGATTTCAATAAAATGTGCTATGAAAGTTGGCTTGCTTAGGAGATAACTCCTCAATCTCAAATGCCTCTTGCAATGATTGAACAACCATTACATTAGTAGATCTAACAAATCACATTAGATTAGAAGACCATAAACAATAAATCAGTACGTAGGTTGCCTACCATCATAGCATTGTGTCCTTTAATTGCAATTGATCTCTAAAAATTGTCCTCTCTTCCAATGTTCATTGTGTATGATGCAAGCAAAGCACAATGATAGTTTCTAGAAGAAAAGTGAAGTGAAAATTCCTCTTGCCCGTTTATATACAAAAAAAAAAGATATAAAATGTAAAAAATGCGACATATTACCTAAAAACTTTAGACATGAAACCACACAATAAAACATCAAAATAAAATGCATCACTATTCTTTATGTCCTCTAAGTCATGAAGAAAACTTTATGCAAATGCCAGAATGCCCAACCTAGAATATGATGGGTAGCTTGCACTAGTCAAACACATAGTTTAATGTTGCATGAGTGACAGGGTCAATGTTTTCTTGGGTGTAGCCAATCGTGAAACTATTTTCGAAGCCATTTTGGAGCTGCGACGCAACGTGCTCCTGGGTGAAATTTTGAATTTTGTGTGGATCCATGCTCTCGCCTTTCTCAACATCATGATGTTGCACTGGCATAATAATGAGATGCAATCTATTTATTCTGAACACTGTAGAGCTTGACACACAATAGCTTTGCGGTACATCATGCATCTCTACACTACTTCGCACAGTGCCCGACTGACCACCTATCATTGCACAGCCTTTTGTCGCAGCTTTGCCACCTACCACTCGATAGCTCGCTCATGCAGATCATTAAAATTCAAGGTTGTCTTGGAGAGACCACCGCATTGGTTCTTGGTGTAATAATGAGAAACAATCTATTATTATAAAGACCATCGCCCTACTATCGTCGCAGCGTAGCTGACCGCCTATCATCATGCCTTGCCGCAGATTTGTTACCTACCACTAGGCAGCATGCCCATGCAAATCATAGGTTGGCTTGGAGAGACCACCATGTTGGTTTTTGGCATAATAATGAGATGCAATCTATCATTCTGAATGTCGCCTCAATGCAGTATCTGGTCTGACAACCTACTCATCACCCAGAATTCAAGGTTGCCTTGGAGCAATCACCACGCTAGTTCTTGGAGTTATAGCTCCGTTATCTATTTTGACGTACTATAGAAGGAGGTCTATGATGACCACTACACTAGCAAACATTGCCACTAGCCCATCTTGTTGCATTAAATTTTTTTAGGGGGCCAATGGAGGAGACAATGGAGAGGCCAAAGACCATGCACATTGCCAAAACTCAGATTACGGCCTCCCCAACAAGTTGAGATGACTCTATTGTGAAAATCCTGAGGCCTTCATTGACGTCTAGGGGGAACCCATACAACACAACCATAAAGATGCCAGAAGTGAGCATGTCAGGTGGCAACATGCAGATATGGGGGTAATCAACGATGGGAACGAAGGGTGCCCACTAGTGCCAACATTTCTACTCCAGGTGAGTGCAACACAATCACCTTATATGACAAGGAAGATAACATTGGGATCACAGTGCATCGAGGGGGGGTGGTAGTAGGCATGATGAAGATGAGTGGGTGAGTAGCAGATGAGCAGGGGAGTAGATGAGTGATGAGAGTTGGAGGAGGGAGCATGGAGCAAAGTAGAGCAAGGGCAAAAAAGAGTTGGAGGAGGGTGTGTGGAGCAAAGTAGCAGAGCAGGGGTAGGATGAGAGCAATGTAGCAAAATGCCAAATGCCACATATCTTATATATTATAAAGTTTGAGCCATTATGGTGGTTGGACCCTGGGGTTCCATCCATATTAATTTTGTAGGCTGCCATGGTGGAATCTTAGGCGCTACCCTAGACAGGGGCTGGTAATCATGAAGTAGATGCCTAGTGGTGGGTGAGGAGCCACTATGGTGGCCAATAATTAGCTACCAGTTTGGTGGAATCTTAGCCATGACAGAGGTGGCTGATGAGAGCCACCACCACCAGGCAATAATAATTACCACAAAAGTAAATTATGAAGCCTAATTAACTCTAATCACTCATTACCATGCACTCTAGTACTGTACTGAGCATGCAAGCCTGATGAGTAGTAATTTATTGCACTCATAATAATCATGCATGCAATCCTAGTGGTGGTAACTGATGGGTGAGTAACTATGGGCCACTGTAATGGCTAGTAAATAACCTCTAAATAACTACCAGCTTGGTGGCATCTTAGCCACCATAGACATGGCTGATGAGAGCCACCACCACCAAGAAGTAATTACCTAAAAAGTAAATCATGAATCCTAATCACCATTAATCACTCATTAGTAATCTACTGAGCATGCAAGCTTGCATATTAGCCACCACAAATGTGGCTGATGAGAGCCACCACCACTCAATAGTAATTACCACAAAAACAAATCATGAAGCCTAATCACCTGTAATCACTCATTACCATGCACTCTAGTACTTTACTGAGCATGCAAGCCTAGTGATTGGTAATTTACTGCACTTGTAGTAATCATGCATGCAAGCCCAGTGGTGGTAACTGGAAGGTGAGTAATTGAAGGCCACTGTGATGGTGGCTTGTAATTAACTGCCAGAACGATGGAATATTAGCCGCCACCATAGACATGGCTGGTAATCTTAGACACCACCACCTCTAATTAGTCATTACCATGCAAGGTAGTACTACCGCCTTGAAATTAATCAAAATTTGGGCTGACCACCACGATGGCTCTCACCTTGACAGTTCCTTGTAGTCACGCTACAAACTTAAGCCTCCACTATTCCATTCCCTTAACTATTTTGTTTTCTATCCCTCTCGACCATTTCTTTCTCCCTTGCACTTGGACTCCTTTGCACTCTTGCTGCAACTTCTATCCCCTATCGTAATGGAGCCTGCACAATCTGGGAGCTCCTCACACAATCTGGGCCTCCTCCTCTACAACACCGTGCAAGAGCCTCTCCTCCCCTAATCTTGAGATCGTGACATCTAGGAGCTTCTCACTCACTCTTCAAAAGGCTAGTTTGGATGCTCTCCGCAACTTCACTACATTGGTACAAGAGGTGAACGTGAAGGAGGGACAAATAGTCTATCAACTTCAGAAGATTACCATCATTGAAAGCATGATTGAAAATGCACTAGGCATTCTTGGAGGCAATTTGCAAGCACACTTCTTTGAGAAGCAATGGAAGAGACATGATATTCTAGATGTATACCCCAATGCTCAGATTAGTAAAGATGGTGGAGTCAATCTTTCTAGCTTACCAATAGACCTCCAAGATGTGCTGAAGAACACAATGCACTTCTTTCCTGATACGAAAGGAATCATGAAGTTCTGTTAAGTTGCAGTAGACAAACTTAAAGGATGTGATGCATCTTTCTCAAGGGCGATCTCCAAGAGTGTGATAACCAACCTGAAGAATTGCATGGATGGCAAATCCCAATTGACATCTCAGACTATTGAGGTTGCAATGCACCTGATGACATCTAACCTCAAAGAGAGTTTTGAGCAATATGATAAGAAGATATCTCAAAAGGTGAAATTTCTACAAGAGAAAGCCATCGATGCAGCAAAGGCAGTGCAACTTGAGAAAATTTTCGAGGGAGCTGAAGCCAAGGTAGAGGAAAAAGAAAGGGCCTTGCAGGCACAAGAGCAAGCTGAGGCACTGCGAAAATGGTCGACATGGAAAGGCATAGAGGAGAAGAAGTAGAGAAGCGCATCAAGGAGCTCTGAGATAGGCTTGAAGAAGTTAGAAGTGATGGGGACATTGCAGACAAGGAGCTAGCAAAGATGTGAAAGGAGCTTGAAGATTAGAGATAAAAAAAGGAGGGTCTTTACAAATGGCTCTGCAACCTCAGGAGGGTCACTATGTATAAACCCTCTATATCACGTACGTTCAAGGCATATTTCTAAAATCCCTTATCTGTAAAATTTTCATTAATAAAATGTACCCCTTTTCTATACAAATCTGTAAATTTTTTTGAAAATTGTTATAAATACTCCCTTACATAAATTAACTTTTGTTAAATTTAGATATTAAAAACATCATTCTATTGAACTCACATGATAGGGTTACATATAATGAGTGACCCCCCCGAGTCTGCAACATGCAAAATGCATTGAACATTGAAAATACCTGATGATGGAGGAGCTGAAAAGGGGGAATGCAAAAACTAGAGCGGTGATGCAAGATCTACAAGAGAGCCTCAAGGAAAGGAAGGATGGGGTAGAGAGCAACCAGGGTGGAGAAGACAATGAGGTAGCTCTCTAGGCCAGGAAAAGGATGCAGAGAGCAGTCACAGTGGAGCAAGTTACAACAGCCACGGTCATGCGGTTTTTTTTAAAAAACACTGTTGGAAGTTCAAAGAGTAAGCTATAAGACCCTGCAACAAGATTACGATAGGGTTGTGCATGAGCTTGCCGTGGCTTTCTACAGTTTTGAAAAGTAGTCCGTCGTCATGAGAGATTTCCAAACTAGAGTGGAAGTCTTAGAAACGGCCGATGTTGATGATTTTGAGCACTTTAAGTCGCTTCAACAGATGCCGAGGGATGCAGAATGAAGCTATTGCATGGAGTGAGCAAACAATGGAGGAGATGAAGAAGAACATCTGCAGCCGTAGGATGAGGGAGGAAGGAATAAAGAAGCAACTTCATCATGCATAGAGCAAGACTATGGTATTGATGGCCACAATAGTTAAATCAGATGCCTATCCTGCTATGCAATAGGGCCCGAAATGCATGGTCTACCATACTCCCATCACAGATGAACTCAATGATTCGATGGCCTCCATCTATGCATGTCTTTTGCTTTGGGGTGTTTGTGCATGCAAGATCTCTATATAGAGAATGTCATTTGCCATTTCCTAGGTCATGGACAGATCAAATGTGCCTGCCTGCTACATCTATCTATAATGAGATAGTAGATGCTATAGCTCAATTTGCCATTTGGGCACAAAATTCAAAAGACAAAGAGCTCAAATGGAAGAATTCCAACTGACTGCGAGGAAAAGAAGCCTGAAGGGAGGAACTAGCCCCCTTTAGGAAAGGAGCAAGAAGGGTTGATCCTGCAACCAAGAAGCTCAAATCAAGGAAAGAGGAAGCGACATGAAGGGAGGGGTGGGCCCTTGAACAGACATGAAATATCTTCTTCTTCAGCATTACACTACAATGCTTGCATGTGCCATGAATGCATTCAATGCAGTGCCACTCATGGTCTCCAAACACTGGCTCCCATAGAGACCTTAGGCTACCAAACCTGCTCTCCCTTGCAACACATGATGAGTATCCAGGTGGCCTATCCAGGTGGCCTATAGACTGTGCATTCATCCAGGAGATCTGAACATCAATCCCCATGGAGCAATGCTCCAACACAACCAGATCTCAAGTCATTCATAGCTTACCAAGCCAAGTCAAAGTGTATGTGTGTTTTGCAACAACAAACATTCCTATATTTGAGTTTATTAATGTACCAGGGCTTACAATGCTCAATTGAAATGTCAGGATTCTGATCCATAAACTTGAGATACAACTTTGTTTGCTGACCCAACATGCAGGAACAACAGTGAGGCATATTTTAAATGGAACAATAGTACAATGAGCCCTCTTTCCACACTACTAAAACAAGACAAAACAAAGTTTGAATTAAAGTATATAATGAAGCAAAAAAATTTTCAACCACCGTGATAGTTTAGGACAGTCACAATTTCAACTACCAGGCTGCAGTCACAATTTCAATCACCTTGCATGTGCCACAAATGGATTCAATGTGGTGCCACTCACGGTCTCCCTTTGGACAAACCACTAGCTCCCATAGAGACCTTAGGCTACCAAACCTAATCTCCCTTGCAACACATGATGAGGATCCAGGTGGCCTACAGACTGCGCATTCATCAGGGAGACATGGGCATCGATCCCCATGGAGCAATGCTCCAACACAACCAGACCTCAAGTCATTCATAGCTTACCGGGCTAGGTTAAAGTGTATGTGTGTTTTGCAACAACAAATATTCTTATCTTTGAGTTTCTTGACATACCAGGGCTTACAAATTAAAGTATATAATGAAGCAAAATAATTTTCAACCATCATGCTAGTTTAGGACAGTCACAATTTCAACTACGAGGCTAGTTTAGGATAGTCACAATTTCAATCACCGGGCTGGTTTAGACATGTTTAGGTCAGTTAGCCATTGTGCTGGTTTAGAACATATTTAGGACACTAGTCACAATTTCAACCACCAGGATGATTTAGGACATTGTCACAATTTCAACCACTAGGCTTGTTTAGCCTGATGCTCTCAACTTCACATATTAAACAATAACAAGTTTATTGCTTTTCATTTCTAAATTTCACAATTAGAAAATAACAATATATTGCTTTTCATTTCTTAATTTCTCAATCACAATTTTAGTCAATAAATGCTATTTGTCTGGGCTGGTTTAGGACAATCACATTATGTCCAAGCCATCCCGATCTAGAAATAGTGGTATATGACCCGAATAGCAGGAAATTAAATTTAACGAATTGAAGTAATAAGAAAAATAATAATTTCAACCACCGAGATGATCAACAACTAATGTTTGTTCAACCATGCTGGTTCAGGACAATCACATAACTTGTGATTGAGCTAAAGCAGCCACCACAGTTGCATGATGTTCCAACCACGGGGTTGGTTTAGTACAATAACAATATATTGCTATTCTTTTCCAAAATATATTGATGGTAATTTCTTCTCAACCATGCCATCGAGCTGGACAACAACTAATGTCTATTCAACCATGCTGGTTCAGGACAATCACATAACTGGCGATTGAGCTAAACCAGCCTATAGTTGCATGATGTTCTAATGACCGGGTTGGTTTAGGACAATCACATTTAGTCCAAGCCTAGTTTAAGAAATGAAACAAGTAAACTATCCCAAAGCTCAATCAGAAACAACCACCAGGCTGGTTTAGGCACCACAGACCTGCGTTGTATCAAGCATGTGTATGATGTGCTCCTCAAACACCTTGCATTTCGTTCTCTTTTTACAGATGTCCTTTCTACTTCGAGAAACTCTCTTATTTTTGCGCCAAAACATCGTCACTATAGCAATGACTTATGCACTTAGGCTGTCTCTCCTTTTCTTGCATTTTATTGAAGCCCACAGACTTCTTAGATCCGGATGATCGTGCATTGCTTCTGCTCTATGTTCAACCACTGGAGCCACGTTGGTCCTTCTAATTGTTGACAACATCTTTGACATTGTGCGCCCAAGCCATTTCTCTTTTGTTTTAGGGGAAACCAACATAGCTAATGTCACCCTCTTTGTAGCTAGTTGATCTAAGCTGTGCACCCCTTTTGCTTTTTGTAGGCCATTTCTTAGATTAGAAAGCATCGCCTCTTAGATGTGCATCTCCTGAGGTGTTGGTAGGGTTGTTCTTCTATGAAGTTTAGGATGCAAGCTAAAGCTTGTAAAGACTCGAGATTGGTATTCATCGGAATGGCCTGATGTTGCTGCCTCAAATACTCCCACTAATTGTGACACCACAGCTCATGTTCTTCGCTCCGATGTCAATGATCCAATGCATGCATCTGCCAACCACTTCTTGCTGTTGCTCTGCAATGAGTTTTCATTCTTCTTGTTTTTTCTCTCTTTGCAGATGTTGCAAAAGTGCCTTCCATTGCTGTTTTGATATCATGCCATCGCTTTCCTCGACCCATAATCTATTCCTTGTGCCTTGACCAAGCTTTTCAGCTTTCCTGTCTTGTAGCCTCTATTTGCTTCTCTTGTAAGCCATGGCGAGCTGCATGTTTCCATTGACACCATGGCCACAATCAGTCCAAAATAGACCCAAAGAAGCTAGATGGTGAGGCAAGCAAAGAATAGAAAACAACTTATCCAAAAGAAGACAATGCCAAACCAAAGTTTGCATAAGGTCATGTTGAGGTGCGTGTAGGTTGCAGGGCAGGGTAGGTTGTAAGTACTTAATCTTCCAAGATTTGATGGGCAGGAGGTGTGAAAATTTAAAATTTGCAGGGGTAGCAAAATTTTCAGCTACTGGTTTTCCCCCTTCTGGTGATACACATCAGTAGAATTGGATATCCCAAACAAGTGTAATGTGACCTAAAATGTTTCAAAATACAAATAGGCCAAAGGGCTCCCTTTGGGTTTGAAATGCAATGAACTTTGGCATGCTTATGAGCCATATAGCAAGCAAGTGCATGGAAAAAGAAACAATTCAAAATTGTAAATAGTGTTGGATTTATTAAAAGATCTTTGCACATGCACAAATTGCATATTTTCAACTTCTTCTATTTTAGGATGAATCTAGATACCAATACCAACAACTATCAACGTTTTAAGACCACCATGCAGTAGTCCCACTAGTTTGAATTCCAAATTTTCAATCCCTTTTGGTTTTCAACAAATCCAAAAAAAGTTATGGAGTCTACGCATGCTCCTTCTTCTATTTTAGGATGAATCTAGATACCAATACCAACGACTATCAACGTTTTAAGACCACCATGCAGTACTCCCACTAGTTTGGATTCCAAATTTTCAATCCATTTTGGTTTTCAACAAATCCACAAAAAGTTATGGAGCGTACGCGTGCCCTCAAATGGGTGCGCATCACTTTAGCACCATATTGGAGGCCCATGCCTAGTGTTCTCATTTAGGTGTGTCCTTCGGTTAAGGATAAGATCACGTAGTGTACTTTTGAATGACTACTTGGTTGCATGTATGTACATAACAAAATTTTGATGTTTTTCAATAAATTGCTATATACTATAGTCTTTAGAATGCATGCTTCACATGCAACATAGCACTTGTAATGCTTTAACGGTCTCGTTCCAAATCCTTATTCCAAAATTTTTTGGTCTCATGTTCAAGTTTGGAATGTGTACTAAAACTTTAAGACAAAGTTTGCTGAATTCCATTAAGCAATGCATAAGTACTTATGGATCATGCAAGATACCTATATACAAAAAAGTCCCTGAACCTCACAAAAATGGCTACACCCAAGCAAACAATGGCTTGATAAAATAGATATTGTTCATGAAATTTGTTAGATGCTTGCCTACCTTTTTAGCATTTCAAGTAAGGTTGAAGGACTGTAGCATTTCATTATCCATGATTAAAAGGTATTCTTGCACATAACTTAGAGAGAGTCCATTGTTAGTAATATTTAAACCCTCACGAAGGGCAATGAAACTTACCTATTAGAGATTCCACTAGGTCCCATTCCTATGCTCAAATAGGATCTTGACACTCACACTTGTAAAGAAGATAGAGAAGGAAGGTACATAGAAAGAATGACTCACAATGTGATGGTATCCTAGAAGCAAGGCATGTGTCCTTTGCCTTGTACACATGTTGCTCACATGTTGCAACTTGGCAAGAGATCCTTCCTCTCCTTGAAGTTCAAGATGTGGTAAGACATCCTTCCTTAGCTTGGGAAGCTTATGTGGACCGTTAGTTGAACCTTCCATGACTATCTAGTTAGTCAAACTATAAGTTCAAGTCATCCAATCATCCAATGCATTTTTAGTGGTCTAGAACACACTAGAGCTCACAACATTGGCAACTTCTGTCACTTTGCTCTTGACCGTGCCTCTAGAATGCACTAGAGCTCACAATATTTCTAGGCTGTGTCACTTTGTTCTTGACCATGCCTTTATAACACATTGAAGCTCACAATATTGCCAGCTTCTATCACTTTGTTCATGACCATTCCTGTTGGGAAAATAATAGCTATAGGAGTGGAAAGAGTAGTTGTGTCCTACATGAGATGGAAAAACAAGAGGGGAAAAGCACTTGTAGGAGGGAAAAGAGTTGCTATAGTAGAAGGAAAAGTAAGAGGGGACAAAGCAACTATTGGAGGGGAAAGAGCACTTGCAAGAGAGGGTAGAGCAAGAGGGCATAGAGCAAGAGAGGGTAGATCAAGAGAGGAAAGAGCAAGTAGAGGTAGAGCATGAGGGGACATAGTAGGAGGAGGTAAAGAAAGAGGGGAAAGAGTAGGAGAGAGAAGACCAATTGTAGGAGGTGTTGCAACCCAAATGTTTAAAAAATGGAGGGAGATAATAGTTGGACCAGATTAGAGGAGAAGAGAAAGAGGGGTAGACCTGTAGTAGGCTAGAGGACAAAAGAAATTTGTTCAAAACGGCCCACAATGGAGGGAGAGGGTAGTTGGACCATAATAAAGGAGTAGAGAAAGAAGGGGCAGACCTGCACAATACGCCAAAGGAGAAGAGAAATTTGCCCAAAAGGTCCCACAAAGCCTTGAATGAGATTTGGGGATGATTTGGGGTAGGTGCACATGGGAGGATGGGTTAAGGGGGGCGAGAGGGGTTGTCCCCAATGTACAAAGAGGAATAGCCAATAGTAGCTCTTTGCATGCCTGCCATCCCTCTATCTCATCTCCACCTCAACATATCATTGCCCCACACAATGGAGCACTCTCATTGGTACATCTCAAATCCCTTAAAATTAGGACAGAAAATCTTCAATCTATAACTAATCTTAATAAAAACAACATTCAAGTCAACCAGATTTATCATCTCAAATCCTATAAACTTCTAGGTTTTATACTAATTACCCAAAATCGTAAAGATGAGGTGGAATCATACTTGACATTACTCAATATTTGGAGCTTTGACATGTGTATATAAGTGAGGAAATTTGGATTGCTATTTCAAGGCAATCTAGGCACTTAGATAGATTAGGATAGGTTATTGCATCATTGTTACTCCCATTAGGGGAGAAATGGGGTCTCAAAAGGGCCTCCAACGGGCTTAGTTATTCTATTTTGCATTGGTTAATATTGAGAAATACTACAGGATTGCCATGAGCTTGCAAAGAGTAGAAATTATATAGAGCTTAGGGACAAAAAAAAATTGATTCATCTAGTCATTTTCATAGGCTAGTGCAAGGTCCAGTGTACATGCACATGAGGCTATGTAATCGAATTCATACAGAGAGTTGGTTGGTTATGTAAATTATATTTCTTTAGTCATATTATGATGTGGGTAGCTTCCAAAGTGCATAATGCCATCCATGCAAATAAAGCAAGCTCAATGGCCTACATGAACACACATGCCATACAATAGGATGATTTGAGCCATTGTGATGGTTAACATCACGATTCACTAGTTTGAGCCACCATAAATTGTGGCTCATTTAAGCAATTGCAGTGGTCAACATGGCTAGTTTTTCTTGTGATAGAGCTTGACATGGCTAGTTTGAGGCATTGTGGTGGTTGATTTGGTTTATTGAAGCCATCATGATGGTCGATGTCATTGGTTTAAGCTATTGCTTGTGGTTGGTTTGAGCCATCATGTTGGTTGGTTCTATAGGTTTGAGGCATCATAGTGATTGATTTAAGCCATCATGGTAGATGATCTTGCTACTTTGAGCCATTATGGTGGTTGATGCCATTGGTTGGAGCCACTATAGTGGTTGAGACGGCTAGTTTCAGCCATCATGGTGGTTAATGTCACTAGTTTGAGCAACCATGATGGTTCATGTGGTTGAGCTATTCTAATGGTTGACTTGGCTTCTTTAAGCCTATATAGTGCCACATCTCCTCCATTAAGAACCTTAATTATGGCATGAAGTAGCACATTACACAACCTCTAACTCGCACAATTTATTTGATAATACTTGTAGTATTTTGTAGTTAAGGAGTCTCGAAAGAGATGGCTAGAGGCCAGGTTGAAATTGGGTCCCTCCATTGTAATAAATGAGGCCGCAGGTCAAAAATGCCCATGATTGCAAAGTGCTACCAAATTAGTTCCATGATTGACTACACTCACAAACATGCTTTGACCCTTTGTGATTAGACAATAGTGAAGACCCATCTCCTATTTTATCAAGGAGTTTCCAAGTTTATGTATTGCCCAATATTACATCTTAATCCTTTGTTTTCTGACTAGGTCACTATAACAAAGCCACTTTCCCCCCACTTTTTGGGCTACATTGAATGGCCTTATTTTACAAAGAGCCTATGCCTCTCAAATTTTTATTTGTTCAACCTTGCTAGTAAAACCTTATTGTTGTTACATTCAAAATCAAACATAGTCTTCTGAAAGCTTTCTTTGTTTTCTTGGACCTTGCTAGTGAAACCTTGAGTTGTTCGTAAAGTTGTTTTCTTATTTTTTTTCTTCAACCTTGCTAGTAAAACCTTATTGTTGTTACATTTAAAATCAAACATAGTCTTCTCAAAGCGTTCTTTGTTTCCTTAGACCTTTCTAGTAAAACCTTGATGTTGTTGGTAAAGTTGTTTTATTATACTAGAGACTATGTAACAAAGTACGCATTGTAGACTACTAAAATTGTAGCGTGTGACCACATAATCTTTTCTATCAAAATGTAGTGCAATGGCACCAACATACATGGTTTATTCTATTTTCTTCATATAGTATAAATCAAAGCATCTCTGGCATATTAATGTTTGTATGCAGCAAATATATTTCTAAGAACATACCATCAATTCAACACATTATACATTACCAGCATAGCTCTTTCTAACCTTCATGAAAAAACGTGTGCGAATCGTTATGTGATGACCAATAATTTGAGTAATATTACTAACTTGATCTAGGTATTATGTATGTGTTCTGGTGTTGCTTACATTTGGTGCTTTCATGTTTTCTAATTGATCATAGTTTCATAATTTTCATATTAAACTTAAACTTTGTGCACACAATAAATAGGACCCTAATTATTGAAAATTGTAGTGTTTTACAATTTCTTTTTGTGTATTGCAATTTGACGACATGCTTTCAATAGAAGAAATAGAGAAATTCTATATACATGTGAATTGCAATTTCTTTTTGTGTCTTTGAGGACATGCTTTCAATATCAAAATAAAGAAATTCTATGTACATACATGTACATTGGCCAAGTTTATTTGACCTCAAGGGAGAGCAACCCAATCACTCGCAACATTATTCTAGTGCCTTTACTTCCTTCTCTCTGTCTCTCTCTCTCACACACACACACACACACACATTCAAATAGTATATTAGGTTCTCTCTCTCACACACACACACACACACACACACACACACACACACACACACATTCAAATAGTATATTAGGTTCGCTTTTCGCAAAATGTAATGCGCAAAGTTTGCTGGGATACGTGCTTTGCACGGCGAAGACCCACCAACGTTGGTATAACGTCGCTTTGTTTCGCATGCATACGAGCCATGTCTGTCCTCCTACGGCAGTCCAGATCGTCACGAAAGCGACGAGCGTTTCTGCCGTTTGACCATCACTGTAACGAGATCATGGTGATGAAAAGCTTCTCACTGAAGTGGACATTCGGCCGAAACTGAGCTGATGTCCGTCTACTTGCCCTCTTCCTCACGTATTCAAGCAAGGTACCTTGCTCCTGATGGCCTAGGAGAAGTTGATGCCAGATGGCCATCATATGCTACCCGTTTTTCTGCATAAACAATCTAAATGAAGAAGTACATTACCATCGGTGGCTAGAAAGCACGTGCGACGTACATGCACAAAGCACAGCCCTTGTGATTGCCAGTTTTCTGCTTGAATACGTACATGCACATCGGTGGCTAGATTGTCGTTGCCAGTTAAGTCTGCCAGCAGACTATATCTCAACACAAGGGTATCTACATTTCTCTCCATAAAGTCTCTCTTCAAATATCCTCCCAATGTGATAAGCTGTGAGTTAAAAGGGCTTTATGATTCAACACACTCACCTAAAAAAAAGCGAGACAAATTCTCAACCAAATTCAAAAATCAATACAACATGGCGGCTCATTTTCGATGCCTCCCCCCAACACATTCTGTGCCTTAGAATTTTTTTCGCATATGCAAGCTAGAAGAAGTTTAAGTCAATGAATTTATCGGTATGCTTGTCACTATACTAGTCGCTATATTTATCAGTAGGCCTGTCGGTATACTTGTTAGTATATTCTCCCTATATTAATGAGTGTATCTATGAGCATACTGAGGCGAGTATACCAACACGCATACTGATGTTGGCATCACTGGATAAAGATTACAGAACGTAATTTAAATAGGAGAACAAATTAGGTTGACATGCAACTTTGATCATTTTAAACATAAAAATTTTAAGGACATGTACACCAAGTTTTACTCATATATTCATGATATAATGTATTATATGAATTGGATATGGGTGTCATTATCGGTGCCCATACCAATGGTAGCAATCGTGACAAAATTACAAAGAGTAGTTTGCAACAAGATCTAGCTTCATTTTGATATGTAACTTTTATCAATTTAAAGATAAAAAATTTAAGAACATACACAGCAAGTTTGAGGTCAATATACTAACATATCATGATGAACTTAATATAAGATTTTTGATGTATTACAATTAGTATGGGAGTCAAAGGACCAACGATAAGAGAAACACTCTCAATGGCAAATGAATCAATTAGTAGCATTTACATCAAAGGCCGTGTCTTCAAACAAGGTCCATCTTGCCAAATAAGTCTATCCCTAGCTCTATTCCCAACTCACCTATATCGTCATGGTCATAGAGCCCCAGGATTGTGATGCCGTTGATACCTAAGTGGGAGGGAGGCTATCTACCAACAATCTTGACGAGATTTTGTATTGAAGACTTAATCAAAGAATCTTCACTAATTGTTTCGCTACAACAACAACTATAGAAAAAGACTTAGCATCGAGAATATTCCAAACCTAAAGGGTAGAGTATTTAAAGGACCAATCGGTTATGACGAGTTGTTGTTATTGTGATGTAAAAATCACTATTTCAAGGATTGGTAGTTATTATCTAAATGATTAGTAGTCAATTGTGAGGGGTTTTTGTTGTGATGCAAAAATAGTATCATTATAGCAGTTTTAGTCAATGGTGTGGTGTTGAGTAGTTGTGACAAATTTACATAGAGAACATATAGTTTTCAAGGTGTGTTCGTGAGTGTGGAGATATGACAAAGTCATAGGCTAGGTGTGTTGAGATTCAAGCTACCATTTCTACTACATCTTTCAAAATACTAACCAATGGATGAAACACTTCTATTCTCCAAACTTAGTCTAAGAAGCTTGGTAATGTGTGCACAGTGTATTCATGTACAACCTCACAGGGAGTAGGAGAGGGCAAGGGACCTGACTGGTATTGGGTCTCAGGACCAAGTGGAGACCTGTAGGGATGTGAGTGTGCTAACTCATCTATATCTCCCAAGTCGGCACAACATAAGTGGCCCCTCCTACTCTTCCTTCCCTTATGATGGGCACACCCAAGTGATGACCCCTCGATCGAAGGGGCATGAGGGGATGGTTGGGTAGTAGGTCCAGCCATCGGTGTAGGAAAGAGAATTGCTGAGGTCCTCTAGGATAGCAGAGAGAAGAATCTTGTTGCCTCCTCATCAGTCATCTGTGCTACAAACTCGTCGGGACTCCCGACAAAGCCATGGGCTGCTAGCAAAGGAGTTCCTCGAGGGGTACTTGTAGTGCTACGTCCGAGGAGTCGTCGCAAGAGTAGGCCCCTGAGGTGTTGCCTGAGAGGAATCAAAGTTCTCTGGAGAATAGAGATCATGATGTCTCCTCCTGCGAGGCTGTCTGTACTCGTCAGACGTGCGATGTGATCCCATGTCTAATGTAGACACAAACACAAAAACAAAAAACAAAAAACAAACATAAGCATAGGCATAGGCATATGCTTATGAAAAGAAGACAAAAAGAGAGGAAAAAAGAAGAGAAAGGAGATCATTTCTACATAATACATTTCAAAATATCTCTCTACAATGTTGTACAAATAATGCAAAAACTACTATTAAATCCTAAATTTGTATTTCTTGTTTATAAAAATCGTATTCTTAATAATGCAAAAACTACTATTAAATCCTAAATTTATATTTATTGTTTATAAGAATCGTATTTTCTTAAATTAAAAAATTCAAGTTATTAGTTTAAATCCACAAAAAACCATGCTATTGAGGATTCACAACATTTTAAAAATGTATACATAAGAAACCTGCAAGACTCTTTTTACTTTCAATGTAGAAAACTATAACACTCTTGAATATTCAAGAAATTAAAAGGTTTATATAGACATGAGACATGATGGAAGCCTCTTTTGTACTCCAAAAAATAGCAATAGCTATGCTTGTAATTTTACATTATCATATCATAAGTTTTACAACAAATATTGCTCTAGATGAGTCTTTGTACAAAGGATCTCCTGTGGCCTTTTCAATAATTTAATTTTTCCTTTACAGTGAGTTTAGTACAAATGGGCGATCCAAACATTTGCTTGCTTGAATGTCCTTTTCTATCATCACAGAAATGAGCGATCCAAACATTTGCTTGTTCAGAATGTCCTTTCTGTCGTCATTTGTTGCTTGGGTGCCATCTTCATTTACTCTCATCTGACTACCGCCACCACCTTTACTCTTTCTCGATATTTGAATGGTGTTATCATGGGCATTCTTCATTTGCGCTATCTCCTTCTACTTCCTCTTGAGCGACCATCTTTATGAACTCTATAATGTGCGAAATAATTGGTTGCAATAATTTAATTTGTCTTCTACATCATACCCCATGTGCTTCTTTGTTTTCTTTGACCTTGATTTCCAAGATACTATGACTGTCTCTGTGGAAAGTCTTGAAATTGCATCATGGTTTGGGACCCATTCCTTTTTCAGACAACTACTATACAATGTACTGTTATCTTGGTTCTCCTTCCTACCCCTTAGCTCATACCATACCGCTGTAAATGTTGTAGCTCTCCTCCGGTCATCCATGCTCACGTCAACTACTTTCGCAACCCAAAACTTCATGTTCTCATGTTCATCATCCGATGGTCGAACTACAACAAAACAATGGACGTCCATGTCTATTTGTGGCATAAACTCTCTCTTCTTGGGTCCACAATATGGATGTGGGAGTAGCGATTCAAACTCATTTTCAAAGAGACCACATGCTGGACGCAAGTCATTACCAACATTTGGCCAAAATAAAGGCCATTCTGCCTTAATATCATCTTCTCGCATTTTTGCAAGGTCCTTTATCAATTGGTAGGTCTTGCTAATTACAACAGTAGTGTGTTCCTTCCAAGAGGGCTTCCAATCAGGAAATCTCCAGAGCATTTCCTCTTTGTATGTAATAAAAGCTTTTAAGCCTTCTATTTCACCTTTGGATTTCTCGCTGAATTCTTTTATAGGAGCCCATGTTGGATGCATTTCTTTGCTTGGGATTGAAGTTAAGAGAGAGTAAGGTTCTTCAAGTTCCCATTTTGTATCAAGAGAATAGTGTTGCCATTGCATCACTGGTTTTTCATCCTTTAAGAAAAAGCGAAAATGTGTGGAGCGCTATGACCTATCAGAGCATCACCACCTTTTTGTATGAAAGGTAGAATAAAGATCTTTCAATCATACACCCTCTCAACGATTGAGCATATTGTTCCTTCCTTATGACCACCAACTTGCCTCCCACATTTTCTTATCAAGTCATCCATCATCTCCATGTCCTTATGTTTTAGTTCTCTTGAAACCGTGCTAAATACCTAATCGATATCCTCATGTGTGTGCCCAACCAATAAAAACCCAACTTCAATCTCATTGAAGATTCTATGAGCGATTAGCATTGAGCAGAATGTAAAGAAGAGTACATTCTTATTCTCTCGTCCGCAATTGTCTGCTTGCACTCTCAAAGTTGCTGGTAGGCGACCTTTTTTTGCATGTACATTGTGAATTGCCTTCATAACGGATGTTACAACTTGATTGCTATCATGTAAATGCAAGGAATCAATCCATATGTCTGCAAAAAATTTAAATCCGTGCACTAACACTCCACATAGATGTGTCTTTAAAAAGTATTTTCCTTGTAGCTTAGGTGGAGTGTTAACAAATCGAGGTAATGTTGTATTTTGATCCATACCATCTACAATAACGCACATGTACTCATTTGGGTGAGAAATAGCTTGCTCCTTCCAAAATGCATATTTTATTCTAGAATGTCGAACAAGTCCATGATGAAATTCTCTCTTTTTTTTGTAAGCTTCTTTTTGTTCTGGAGATGTTTCACTCTCAAGTACTCGCTTTAGATCATCACAGTCGTTGCACTTTGACATTTTTTGCCTCTTTGGGATTTTAACATGTCCAAAGCTTTTTTTCCAAAGAGTACACAAAGTATGAAAAGATGTCGGTGCATGCCCTCTTTGCCTCTGTGTTTCTCCAATAGAGTTAAATACTTCTTTTTTAGTCAAATCTATCGGAAGATGCATTTCTGATAGATGGGATTGCAGTAAAGCATTTTCATAAATGTAATCTTTCAAAATTGCTGTTGCGGCAACCGTTGAGGCTCTTGTTTTGGGCCTTCCTATGTTTCCATGAATGTTAAATTTAACTCCATACTTTGCTTTATTAGCCAAATTCCAATATGTGCCATGTGATAATTCTATAATAATACGATATGCATTATTGCAAACACTTTGTCCATTTATAAGAGGCCTTATCTGTTGTCCTGAACTTCACCTTCTCTTATCATTTACAAGAAAGCAAGACAGTCTCATGAGTAGTTATTCATTTCTTTTGCTCCCTTTCCTTTGCCAGACATGTCCTCTATAGCCCTTGATGCCATGTAAGTTAATGGATTGCATACATCTACGCTTACAACATGTAGATCGCATTGCTTTTAGCATAACATCTTCATTCATTACTCTTATTCTCTTTGGTTGCTTTTTTGGATATGCCTGGACTCGTTGTCGTTTCATACATCTATATGTCCGTTTTGGGACCTTCCGTACATTCTTATTTGGATTTGTGTAGTTCTCCTTGTAAGATTTATTTGTCACATTGTTTTCATGAGATGTTGCATCCTTGACCTTATCACTCTGATAGTCAACTACTGAATAGTTCTTTGTTGATGTCATCCTTGCTTTTGCTACATTCGTCAAACCATTTGTAACATTGACTGTTTCACAATCAAAGTCAAATACCGAATAGTCCTTTGTTGATCTCATCCCTACTTTTGATACAATCGTAGAACCACTTGTCACAATGGCATTAGAGTGTCCATAATGATCTTCAAGCCCATCTATTCCTGAGAGAACATCACTCATTGATGCACTTTCTATGGATTTCATAACTCCATAGCGTACTAGCATGAGAGAGAGAGAGAGAGAGAGAGAGAGAGAGAGAGAGAGAGAGAAGAGGAAGAGAGGAGATATGAGAGAGATTGACAAGAGATGAAAATTTAGAGAGGGAGGGAGCAAGAAAAAGTACAAGAGAGAGGGATAGAGAGAGTAAAAATGAAAGACTGTGACTCTCAGAGATAGAAAATCTTACCAATGAGGAGATAAAATGAGTGGGCGAAGATCAAGGAGGGATAAACGAGAGATGTTTTGATGGAAGAATTTGGGAGCTACGATCAATGAGGGATATTAGAGGAGAGATAGTGAAGGAGAATGTAAACATGTGGAAACTTGCAAACAAAACTATCTACCTTGGTGTGTGATTTAGTCTTGAAAACTTAAACAAACAAAACTATAAACCTTGGTGTTTGAGAAGAGAAACGTGTGGAAACTTGAAATTTAAATTTCCCGCCTTTTTTTAAACTATGAATCCTTGTGTTTGAAAAGACAAACATGTGGAAACTTGAAAATTGTGTGAAAACACAACCTTGTTTTGAAAAGACAAACATGTGGAAACTTGAAAAGTGTGAAAAGACAAACATGTTCGAAAAGGAAAACTTGTGGAAACTTGAATTTTGAAATTTTCTTTTTTTTTAAATTTAAAATGAGTTTCACTTTCATTTTCAATGTACTAGTTTAATTTCTCAATTAAAATTTTTGAAATATAGTAGAAAAAAATGCATTTTGTGTTGGAATATAGAAACTATAATTTTAATTTTATCACATTTTTAAAAATTTTAAAAGTAGTTTAACTTACATTCGTATATTATTAGTTTAATTTATTTCTTTTAGGGAGAATTAATATATTCTTCTAGGTAAATATTAATTTTTTTATTTTAAGTCTTATTTTCTTAATTTTACGTTTAATTTTTTAATTTTTTCATAAACTTTAAGTTAAATTAAATTTATTTATATTTCAAATTTTGTGATTTCAAACTAAGAAGAATTTACTTTGTCAAAATTTAAACTTCTTATGATTGTGAATTTTAAATTCTTATTAGTTTTACGTTAAATTAATTTGAATTAAAAAAGAGTTTGGGGGTTTGGGGACTAGGGGTTTAGGGTTTGGGAGTTAGGGCTTAGGGTTTGGGGTTAGGGATTTACGATTTAGGGTTTGGGTTTGGGGTTAGTGTTTAGGGCGTTAGTATTTGGGGGATAGGGTTTAGGGTTTAGGTTTTAGGTTTTGGGGATCAGGGTTTAGGGATTAGGGTTTAGGGTTTAGGGGTTAGGGTTTAGGGTTTGTGGGTTAGGGTTTAGGGTTTAAGATTTAGGGTTTGGGGGTTTGGGTTTAGGGTTTTGATGTTTGGGTTTAGGGTTTAAGATTTAGGGTTTTGAGGGGGTTTAAAGTTTAGGGTTTGGGGGTTAGGTTTTAGGGTTTGGGGATTAGGGTTTAGGGTTTTGGAGTTTAGGGTTTAGGGTTTAGGGTTTGGGGATTGGGGTTTAGGATTTAGGGTTTGGGGGTTTGGGTTTAGGGTTCAGGGTTTGGGGGTTTGGGTTTAGGGTTCAGGGTTTGGGGTTAGGTTTTAAGAATTGAGGGTTTGGGTTTTGGGTTTGGGGTTTAGGGTCTAGGGTTTGGAGTCAATTTAAATTTGTAGTTTTTATTATTTAAATTTAAATTTATTAAGATTTTAACTTCTTATTAATGTGAATGTTAAATTCTTATGAGTTGTAAGTAAATTAGTTTTTGTAAATAAAAATTTTATCTTTTTTAAACTCGCAACCTGAGTATATTAAAAAGAACAATGGAAAATGTATTATTTCTTGCTTTTAACTCGCAACCTAAGCATTTAAAACGAACAATGGAAAATAAATTATTTCTTACTTTTCTTCGCTTCGATGATTGGTGTAGTCTAGATTAGCATAGATTAGTTTGTCCTTAGAGGAGAGAACTCCAAAAAAACCAATCAAAACCATGCTCAAAATATCCCGACTAGTTCCAATCCATTTGTTCACATTCAGTTTCACACTCACAACAACCCTACCATTTAAGCAACGATCAAGGTTTTAAAACTTTCAAGATGATTGGAAGTTGTATCAGTGGACAGGACAGATTACATTTGAATCAGTTAAGGGAGTGGACAGAGCAAATTATATTTTGTACTAGTTGTGGGAGTTGATAGAGCATTTTGCACTTATATCTGACAGACTTCAAATTTATATTCGATTGTACTTTATTTCATTTTACACTATCCACGAGTTCATTGTAAATCCTTTTTTTTTTTCACATTTATGCATGTATCTAAGTCTTGTAAAGCCTTTTAGGCTATTCCCAAAGCATGAAATTGGCACTTATATGATTGGAAAGAATGAAAACTTGAGGTGTATCAATGGGACTCATTGTACTTTTGATTTATCAAAGTAATTGTAGTTTGTCAAAGTACCTAAAATTTTTGTTGTGCTTTAATATAGGATGGATCTTGAGGCTATAGCATTTGTCAATGGTATGACACTGAAATACAATGGAAGAATTTATGCCCCAAAGGACTTCACAAACTGGACCGTTGTTGACACAACAAAGAAAGCATTGTTCTTGGTATTGAGCAAAGGAAATCTCATTCTAGTGATGACAAAGAGAGAGTTGGAGAAAGATGAGTGGGCATCAGATGTATCTTTCTCAAAGAGCAATCTCTATATCGAGCATCGAGAAGGCTAGGGTGGACTCCATTGAATCCGTATGCTTGCTTGAGAAGCACTTTCCCTCGCGCATTATGACAACTCAAGTGCACTTACTTGTGCACATAGTTGATGAGGTAGCCATTGCAAGTACCATTCATAGTCGGTGGATGTTTTTTCTCGAACGATTTATGAAAACTTTGAAGGGATTCGTAAGGCAAAGATCAAGACCGAAAGCAAGCATGGCAGAGGGATTGCTTGTGCAAGAGTCATTAGTATATATCACAGAGTTTCTTGCATCCATGGATCCCAATATGCCGTAGGCTTGGCATAAAAAGGATGATGATTGCATCGTTGCCGAGCTTCCCCAAGGAAAAGGGATTGAAAGGAAGATGAGCAAAGAACAAATGGAGAAATGCAATAAGTTTTGTATCCTCAGTAGCAAGGGGATGCAGAGGTGGATTGAGAGATATGAATCGGCCAAAGCAGAAAGAATAAATGCAAGGAGGAGATTCAGAGTAATGTTCAGGAAATCGCAACCATATCCATGAGATCTATCCTTTCTCCCCACTCACATGTCACTTGATTGGCTACAACTAGCTCTACATAAAGCGGAATGCGACAGAGAGACAATAAATGAGAGCGAGCCAGAGTTATCATATGGATGTATGATGCATGTAAGTTTCTTACCTCTTGAAGTAATTAAGTAATTATTTGTGGCAATATACACTATAAAATAGATGCATCCTCATTATTTTAATGATGCTCTTTTGTAGTACAAAAAGTGTAGTACATTATCGTCATATGGATGACATTTTCATGTGGAACGCATCGATTCAAAGAGAGTCACGTATGATTGTGGAGTCATGGCTAACTTCACACAAGATAGCCAAGCAAGTGCTTCGGATATAAATCTTCTCTCCTCGCAGTTGGATTATTGTGGAACCATATGCAAAATCCATGAAATTGATCTCAGACGATTTAATATTTTCATTCTTGATGTAAAATGGTTTATAACTATTTACAATGGTCCCCATGCGATAGTGAGGAAAGACAGTAGTGGTTTCTTTGCAATAGACTCCACCAAACTTTGGACCGATGAAAGTGATACTTTTGTTCTTCTTGAGCATTGTGAGCAGGTGCATACTAATGATTTAATTAATCGAAGCTTTCATTTTTAAAGATCCATTGGTACATGTATTTAAGCATAATTTCATATATATAATTGATGGCATTTGGCACCCATCTTCAATATAGGTGGTTTTTCACCGGGTTTGTTCTGATCCAAGATGGTGGTAGGTGATCCAAGTTACATCACGAAGTAAGAAAATTTTTGAAGATATAGATGTGGATATGGACATGCCACTACCAATGTCGAATCCGATTGATCGAGATGGATCTAGCGAAGAAGATGAAGATCACAATATGAGCCAAGAGGAAGATGCACATAATGACATTGTACAGGAGGAAGATGGAGATCATGATATTGAGGAAGAAGATGATGATCATCAAGAATCACCCGACTTTATTGAAGAAGATGATCAAGTCTTAGGTGAACGTACAATCACTACTACACACGCATCCTATTGTGACGTTTACGTACCGACGTTTAGTGCCCGCTTAGCGTTAATCGTTGTTATAAAAATCGGGTTTCGTAAATCGTCGCTATATAGCGACTTTTGCCAAAAGTCGCTATATAGTGACACTGAGACAAAATATTATAGCGACGTTTTTACAGAGAGGTTTTTTTTTTTTTTAGGCCTTAAAAATTAGTTTTTTCCAATGACAAAATTTTTTAAATTTTCATACATGTTTGAGCTCATAGAGAATAAAAAAATGAGAGCATGTACATCAAGCCTTTGAAGCTCATATATTCATGTCCAAGTTTGAGATGAGAAAAATCAAATAAGAGCATTAACATCAACTGTTTCATCTTGAGCCAAGTCTAAGGCACCAAGCAAGTCTATCTCCAACTCTATACTGAGTTGATCTCCTATATCATCATCGTACTCTAGTATCGTACGTTCACCGTACGTTCACCTAAAAGTATTTAATCATCTTCTTCAATAAAGCTTAAGTGTGGTGATTGATCTTGATGATTGTTGTCTTCCTCGTCAATATCGTGATCTCCATCCTCCTCCCGTGCGATGTCATTATGTGCATCTTCCTCTTGCCTCATATGGTGATCTACATCTTCTTCGCTAGATTCATCAATTGGATCCGGCATTGGTAGTGGCATCTCCATATCCACATCTCGATCTTCAAAAATTTGCTTACTTCGTGGTGCAACTTGGATCACGTACCACCATCTTGGATCAGAACGATCCGGATGAAAAACCACCTATATTGAAGATGGGTGCCAAATGTCGTCAATTATATATATATATCAATGGACTTTAAAAACGAAAGCTTCGACTAATTAAATCATTAGTATGCACCTGCTCACAGTGCTTGGGAAGAACAAAAGTATCACTTTCATCGGTCCAATGTTTGGTGGAGTCTATTGCAAAGAGACCGCTACTATCTTTTCTCATTGTCGCATGGGGACCGTTGTAAGTAGTTCTAAACCATTTTACATCAAGAATGAAAATAGTAAATCGTCTGAAATCAATATCATAGATGTCGCGTATGGTTCCACAATAATCCAACTGTGAGGAGAGAAGATTGGTATCCGAAGCACTTGCTCGGCTATCTTGTGTGAAGTTAGCCATGACTCCACAATCATATGTGACTCTCTTTGAATCGATGCATTCCACACAAAAATGTCGTCCATATGACCATAATGCACTGTACTTTTTGTACTATAAAAGAGCATCATTAAAACAATGAAGATGCACCTATTTTATAGCATATATTGCCACAAATAATTACTTAATTACGTCAAGAGATAAGAAACTTACATGCACCATACATCCAGATGATAACTCCCGCTCGCACTCGTTTATTGTCTCTCCATCACATTCGGCTTTACGTACAGCCAGTTGTAGCCAATCAAGTGACATGTGAGTAGGGAGAAGAGCCAGATCTCGTGGATATGGTTGTGATCGCCTGTACATTACTATGAATCTCGTCCTTGCATTTATTCTTTCTGCTTTGGCCACTTCATATCTCTCAATCCACTTCTGCATCTCAGGGCTATTGAGGATACAAAACTTATTGAATTTATCCATTTTCTCTTCGCTCATCTTTCTTTCAATCCCTTTTCCTTGGGGGACCTCGCCAATGATGCGATCATCATCCTTGTTGTGCCAAGCTTGCGGCATATCAGGATCCGTGGATGCAAGAAACTCTGCGATATATACTAATGACTCTTGCACAAGCCATCCCTCTACCATGCTTGCTTCTGGTCTTGCTCTTTGTCTTAGAAACCCCTTTAAAGTTTTCATAAACCGCTCGAGAAAAAACATCCATCGATTATGAACGGTACCTGCTATAGCCACCTCATTGACTATGTGCACAAGCAAGTGGACTTGAGTTGTCATAATGCTTGAGGGAAAGTGCTTCTCAAGAAAGCATACGGCTTCAATGGATTCCACCCTAGCCTTCTCGATGCTCGATAAAGAGATCTCTTTTTGAGATATCCACCTATTTCACATGTCCATCACTACTACACACGCATCCTATTGCGACGTTTACGTACCAACGATTAGTGCCCGCTTAGCGTTAATCATCGGTATAAAAATCGGGTTTTGTAAATCGTCGCTATATAGCGACTTTTGCCAAAAGTCGCTATATAGCGACGTTATTAAAAGTCGCTATATAGCGACGTTATTAAAAGTCGCTATATAGCGACTTTTAAAAGTCGCTATATACCAACACTGAGACAAAATATTATAGCGACGTTTTTACAGAGAGGTTTTTTTTTTTTTAAAGGCCTTAAAAATTAGTTTTTTCCAATGACAAAATTTTTTAAATTTTCATACATGTTTGAGCTCATAGAGAATAAAAAAATGAGAGCATGTACATCAAGCCTTTGAAGCTCATATATTCATGTCCAAGTTTGAGATGAGAAAAATCAAATAAGAGCATTTACATCAACTGTTTCATCTTGAGCCAAGTCTAAGGCGCCAAGCAAGTCTATCTCCAACTCTATACCGAGTTGATCTCCTATATCATCATCGTACTCTAGTATCGTACGTTCACCTAAAAGTATTTGATCATCTTCTTCAATAAAGCTTAAGTGTGGTGATTGATCTTGATGATTGTTGTCTTCCTCGTCAATATCGTGATCTCCATCCTCCTCCCGTGCGATGTCATTATGCGCATCTTCCTCTTGCCTCATATGGTGATCTACATCTTCTTCGCTAGATTCATCAATTGGATCCGGCATTGGTAGTGGCATCTCCATATCCACATCTCGATCTTCAAAAATTTGCTTACTTCGTGGTGCAACTTGGATCACGTACCACCATCTTGGATCAAAACGATCCGGATGAAAAACCACCTATATTGAAGATGGGTGCAAATGTCATCAATTATATATATATCAATGGACTTTAAAAATGAAAGCTTCGACTAATTAAATCATTAGTATGCACCTGCTCACAGTGCTTGGGAAGAACAAAAGTATCACTTTCATCGGTCCAATGTTTGGTGGAGTCTATTGCAAAGAGACCGCTACTATCTTTTCTCACTATCGCATGGGGACCGTTGTAAGTAGTTCTAAACCATTTCACATCAAGAATGAAAATAGTAAATCGTCTGAAATCAATTTCATAGATGTCGCGTATGGTTCCACAACGTATGGTTCCACAATAATCCAATTGTGAGGAGAGAAGATTGGTATCCGAAGCACTTGCTCGGCTATCTTGTGTGAAGTTAGCCATGACTCCACAATCATACGTGACTCTCTTTGAATCGATGCGTTCCACGCGAAAATGTCGTCCATATGACCATAATGCACTGTACTTTTTGTACTGTAAAAGAGCATCATTAAAACAATGAAGATGCACCTATTTTATAGCATATATTGCCACAAATAATTACTTAATTACGTCAAGAGATAAGAAACTTACATGCACCATACATCCAGATGATAACTCCCGCTCACACTCGTTTATTGTCTCTCCATCACGTTCGGCTTTACGTACAGCCAGTTGTAGCCAATCAAGTGACATGTGAGTAGGGAGAAGAGCCAGATCTCGTGGATATGGTTGTGATCGCCTGTACATTACTCTGAATCTCGTCCTTGCATTTATTCTTTCTGCTTTGGCCACTTCATATCTCTCAATCCACTTCTGCATCTCAGGGCTATTGAGGATACAAAACTTATTGAATTTCTCCATTTGCTCTTCGCTCATCTTTCTTTCAATCCCTTTTCCTTGGGGGACCTCGCCAATGATGCGATCATCATCCTTGTTGTGCCAAGCTTGTGGCATATCAGGATCCGTGGATGCAAGAAACTCTGTGATATATACTAATGACTCTTGCACAAGCCATCCCTCTGCCATGCTTGCTTCTGGTCTTGCTCTTTGTCTTACAAACCCCTTTAAAGTTTTCATAAACCGCTCGAGAAAAAACATCCATCGATTATGAACGGTACCTGCTATAGCCACCTCATCAACTATGTGCACAAGCAAGTGGACTTGAGTTGTCATAATGCTTGAGAGAAAGTGCTTCTCAAGCAAGCATACGGCTTCGATGGATTCCACCCTAGCCTTCTCGATGCTCGATATAGAGATCTCTTTTTGAGATATCCACCTATTTCACATGTCCATGCATATGTAAGATATTTGAGATATCCACCTATTTCACATGTCCATGAAGAAAATACATAATGCTAATTGATAGTAAGCATACCTCACAATACCACAGATCTTGAATATAGCATTTCTAACATCTTCTTGTAAGCACCCTTTTATTGTAATTGGAAGGATGAACTATCAAAGCAACAATGAAATCATGTCAACAATATAACATAATAATAATTACGCTAATGCATCACTATTATCGGTACACTAATTCTACTTAGAATACCTGTAAGACCTTGTGCCAATCATGGGACTTGAGGCCACTAAGCTTATTGTCCTTTGAAAATGCTCCTTTCAAGCAACGCATGTACCCTGTCGGTGTTTGAAAAGAGGCAATGTCTGCCTTGATCGCTGCCTCCTCCCTCGTAGAGAGGATCCACGTTGCTTTCGGGAGGACAACTTTTCCTGAAGCATGCACTTGGGGCCACAAATGAGACATCCTATTCATAGCACGCAAGTCTTCTCGCACTCCTCTCGAGTCCTTGGAACCAACCAAGTGTGCCCAAATGGTAGCCCCCACATTCTTGAAGATATGCATGGGATCCAAGAGATGATTGATTTGTAACTGACCCCAATAAGGAAGCTCGTGAAAGATCGATAGCCTCTTCATACCAGGAGGAGGTTCCTCTCCATTCTCCCTCCAAGCTTGAATCCAATCACTTGCTTTCAAATATGATGGTGGTGGATCAAGCTGACCTCCACGTGCGAGATGGTCGAACGGAAGGTATCGAGCATGACCTTCATAAACATTTTTCCTCATATGTTTGGAGTAGCGTGCAAGCGATTTCAGAGCGGGTCCACAAACAGGACAAGCATGGTACCCACTTGTAACAAGTCCTGCACGCGTGCATGAATATGTTAGTACAAGACCTGCATGCAAAAGAGAGTAAAAAAAGCATAATCCCTCATTGTACATGTAAAGACATAACCACGTACCTGCGCACTCTCCATATCCTGGGTAGTCATGCATGGTCCACATCAAGATACCCCTGACCAAAATATCATTGGTATGCCTAGGAGCTCTGGAAATATCAAAGACCTGCACTCCTCTCCATAATATCTGTAACTCCTCTATCAAAGGTGCCATGTACACGTCCATGTTTTTTGCCTTGTACTTTCCTGGCACAAGTAGTGCAAGCATGAGGTGTCCCTTTTTTATTGTTAGCCATGGTGGGATATTGTAATTCACCACGACTATGGGCCATGTGGACCAAGATGTCGAGCGTAACCCGAAAGGATTCACGCCGTCCATGGCTAGCCCAAGATGTAAGTTGCGTGGCTCTCTCGCAAAGTCCGGCCACTGATTATCTATGTGCTTCCAAGCTACACAATCTGCGAGAATCCTCAATGTGTGATCAGTGGACCGATGAGATGCATGCCATGTCATCAACTCCGCTATGGATTTGCATCGAAACATGTGTTGTATTCTTGCAATGATGGGAAAGTGTCTTAAGACCTTTACCGGTATCCGCTCACCCTGCAAGTCATCTCTATATCGTTGTTCCCCACACTTTGGACAACTAGCCAAATCTCCATGCTCACGACGAAAGAGAATACAATCATTACGGCAAGCATGGATGGTATCATAATCCATACCCACCATTGTTAGCATCTTTTTCGCTTCATGTCTTGATGCGGGCATGGTATTTGGTGCAGGCAACATCTTCTGGAGAAACCTATGACAAAGACACTATCCAAATGATGATTCTCAAATCAAACAATATCCAAATAATGAGTCAAATTAATGCAAGGGCTAACCTCATTAAGGCCGAGACACTTGTATCCGACCACCCATACTGTACTTGTAGATTCAAGATTGAGAGACAAGCACGTAGTTTAGACATCCTAGCACCCTCGTACAATTGTGTTGATTGCAACTGTTGGATTTTGACCTCAGACTCTGACATCACGTGTACGTGGGATGTAGTGCCCCTAAAAATGGAATCCATCATGTCGACCATACCCTCGTCATCATCCGGGAGACTATAGTCTTGTTGAAATTGAGAAGGTATATGTGTACCCTCATCACCCTCCTCATCCTGTCATAAGTTCATTCGTGTAAATATAAGATCTTCTATTTCCTTATATACAATAAGATTGCGAACTTACCGATGATCCATCAACATGTGCAACACCAACGGGGGGTACTGGTTCTGGCTCCTCCCCATACATCCGCAAGTGGCGCATGATAATACGATGTTGATGTCGTACTTCTCGCTTGCAATGAGTGCAATGACAATATAACCTCTCCGTAAGCCACTTCGTGCTCCCGGGCATTGGCGCATCATCGGATGAGCTTCCACTCGCTCGTCCCTTCCATCTACACTTATAAAATCACAACATAAGCATGAAGAGGAGATATTGACAATTATAGGCATAGCATGTTTAATTTGAGCTTCTCTTGAGGCCATATAAAAAGAATGACGTTGCTATATAGTAAGGATTGAAACAAAAAATCCTATATAGTAAGGCTATATAGTAAGAGGAGATATTGACAATTATAAGCATAGCATGTTTGAGCTTCACTGGAGGCCATATAAAAAAAATAAACAGTAAGCATCGCTATATAGCGACGCTCTATTCCGTCGCTATATAGCGACGTTTTAAATTAAAAACGTCGCTATATAGCGACAAATAAGTGTCGCTATATAGCGACGCTGTGGGTTAAAACCCGAAACGCCAAAACGCGTGGCGTTTTGCTCAATCCATTCCTAATCTCTCAAGTAAGCAACCCAAAATCTCCTCCCACCTCTTTTCGACGACCTCCCATCTATTCCAAGCAACCCCCCACTCTATTTTCCACTCCTCACCCTTCTCCTACCTCTTGTACTCCCTCTCTCTCCTTTTTCCCTCTTTGGTTTCCTGAAAGAAAGTTCTTCAAGAGGTGAGTTTGTTTCAACAATGTAGGTTGTTTGTTTGTTAGCTTTGGTTTTGTGAGTGTTTCTACTTGTATTGCTAAACCTGTAAACTAGTTTTCATGCTTGATTTGAAAGGATTGAAACAAAAAATGAGATTTCAAGAAAGAAAGAAAGAAAACTCACCTCATCTTTCTGTATTTCTCTTCCTTCTCTTTCTCCTTGTCTCCTCAATCTCCTCCTTTCCTTGTCTCCTCAATCTCCTCCTTTCCTTGTCTCCTCAATCTCCTCTTTCCTTGTCTCCTTTCAAGAAGTTGCTTTTGTAATCTCCTCTTTCCACTAACATCTTATTTGAAAAAATGGGTTGTTTTCTCTCTTTTGTAGGGCCAGTCCACTACACCGAGCGGGACATACTTTTACAAGTAAGTGCTTCCTCTTCTTTCCATTTAATATTTTTGTTATTTGCATTGGCCTGCAGCTAGCGCCTTAAGCGCTAGCTACACTGATGGGCGTAGGAACCCTCTCTTTCCCTCTCTCTCTTTCCTTCTTCCCCCTTCTCTTTTTCTCCTTTTTCCCCCTTCTCTTTTTTACCTCTTCTCTTATTCTCTCTTTCCCCCTTCTCTCTTTCCCCCTCTCTCTTTTCCCTTCTCTCTTTCCTTTCCCTCTTATTCTCTATTTCCTTTCCCTCTTATTCTCTTATGCTTATGCTTCTCTCATTCCCCCTTCTCTATTTCCCCCTTCTCTCATTCGCATAAGCTCTTTTTCCACATAAGCTCCAGCATGAGCATGAGCTTATGCTTATGCTCATGCATGAGCATGAGCTTATGCTTAAGTTTCCGCATAAGCTTATGCTTATGCAGGAGCATATGCGGAAATAGAGAATGAGAGAAGCTTATGCTTCTCTCATTCTCTATTTCCGCATAAGCTCCTTCTCTTTTTCTGCATAAGCTCCTCTTTCTCTTTTTATGCATAAGCTCCTTCTCTCTTTCCGCATGAGCATGAGCTTATGCTTAAGTTTCTGCATAAGTTTATGCTTATGCATGAGCTCCTTTCCTGGCCGCGCATGGCTTTGTCGGGACTCCCGACGAGTTTGTAGCACAGATGAGCGATGAGGAGGCAGCGAGATTCTTCTCTCTGCTCTCTCAGAGGACCTCCGCAATTCCTTCCCCTATACCGACGGGTGGACGTACTGCCCAGCCATCCCCTCGCGCCCCTTCGACCGTGGGATCATCACCTGCGCATGCCTCCCACAAGGGAAGGAAGAGTAGGAGGGGCGGCTCATGTTGTGCTGACTCAGGAGATGTAGACGAGTCAGCACACTCATGCTCCTTTAGGTCTTCACTTGGTTCGGAGACACAGTATCAGTCAGGTCCTTTTTCCTCTCCTACTCCCACTGCTACTCCTCGATCCGGCCTCGATCCGGAAGCGGTCGTGCAGCTTCCACTCCTTCAGACTCTGCTACCGTCAGTCCCCCTTACTCATCAGGGGATCTCTCCTATCAAATCACATCTGCCAGAGAGATAATAGAAGACAAAAAGGGCAAAGCAGTGATGGCCGCCATGAGGAGGTTGATGAGTCATCACTTCAAGAGCGGCATAAATACCGATTGGCGGTATCAAGATGCCCAAAAGAAGCAGGCGGTGATCGATGAGTTAAAACAAAGATACCCTAATCCGCCAAATGTGGAGTTTAATGACAATTATATGCTCGAGCGCATGGGTTTGGTCCTAAAGCATCGTAGATCAACCTTGCGTACTTCCATTACAAAGGGGTTGGCTAAACCCAGCTGGGCAGACAAAGCTGATTGGAAGTACTTCAAGAAGCAACATAGGGACCATCCCGAAATGTTCGAGGGTCAGAGGAGGGCTGCGAAGAGACGGCTGGATGTCGTAGGTACTTCGCACTTTGGTGCAGGCGGACGGTATGCGTTCGAGGCAACCGTGGTAAGTCTACTTCTTCCCATTTAATGTATTGTTCTATTTGTTTTACTTACATATTACATGCACTTTAGCTAACTCTAACTCTCGTAAATTGGATCCACAGCAAGCTGCGATGGGTCGTCTTCCTACGGATGCAGAGAAGCGGTGCGCATTTCGGATAGGAACAAAGCCTTGGTTCATTGAGCAAGAGGCAATGGGAGCGACAGTCGATTGGGCTGAGGTGGCTGCTCGCACGGTATAAGTTTACTCCTACTTGTAATCTCACTTTTTAATTTAAGTTCCAATCTAATTTTCGATTTATATGGTTCACTCGTAGGGTCAAAGCTCAAGCATCCCATCATCGGAGGCGAGTGATCAACAGGGGCAAGGATCGGACACAGGTATCGAGGACGAGGGAGAAGACGCAGGTGTCGAGGACCAAGGAACAGGCCAACAAGACGAAGATGATTCGGATTCGGATGAGTAGTGGTAGTAGCATTTTGTATATCTGCTCGTTTGAGCAATTTTGTATCGCCCTTTCACAGGGTAATTTTGTTACAAACACTGTTGTATATGTATTACCCTGCAAGCAAGGGAAATTTTGTTATAAAAAACTTTGTTTTGTAATTACAAAAAAAAAAAAAGGATTAGTGGGGCTAAACAGGGCCAAAAGGAAGCCCTGTTTAGCCCCACTAACCCTTTTTTTTTACTTCTGTTAATCGTCGCTATATAGCGATGTTTACCAGTGTCGCTATATAGCAACGATTAACAGTGTCGCTATATAGCGACGTTTGCATCGTCGCTATATAGCGACGATTAACAGCATCGCTATATAGCGACGATTTATAGAGACGCTCCTTTTCCGACGCTTTTAGCGACTTTTATAGCGACCTTTGCGCCCGTGGAAAAAAAAAATTTTAATGTAAAAAGCGTCGGTATTTCCGTCTGAAAATGGCCTATGCCTTGTAGTGCATGAAGAAAATACATAATGCGAATTGATAGTAAGCATACCTCACAATACCACAGATCTTGAATATAGCATTTCTAACATCTTCTTGTAAGCACCCTTTTATTGTAATTGGAAGGATGAACTATCAAAGCAACAATGAAATCATGTCAACAATATAACATAATAATAATTACGCTAACGCATCACTATTATCGGTACACTAATTCTACTTAGAATACCTGTAAGACCTTGTGCCAATCATGGGACTTGAGGCCACTAAGCTTATTGTCCTTTGAAAATGCTCCTTTCAAGCAACGCATGTACCCTGTCGGTGTTTGAAAAGAGGCAATGTCTGCCTTGATCGCTGCCTCCTCCCTCGTAGAGAGGATCCACGTTGCTTTCGGGAGGACAACTTTTCCTAAAGCATGCACTTGGGGCCACAAACGAGACATCCTATTCATAGCACGCAAGTCTTCTCGCACTCCTCTCGAGTCCTTGGAACCAACCAAGTGTGCCCAAATGGTAGCCCCCACATTCTTGAAGATATGCATGGGATCCAAGAGATGATTGATTTGTAACTGACCCCAATAAGGAAGCTCGTGAAAGATCGATAGCCTCTTCATACCAGGAGGAGGTTCCTCTCCATTCTCCCTCCAAGCTTGAATCCAATCACTTGCTTTCAAATATGATGGTGGTGGATCAAGCTGACCTCCACGTGCGAGATGGTCGAACGGAAGGTATCGAGCATGACCTTCATAAACATTTTTCCTCATATGTTTGGAGTAGCGTGCAAGCGATTTCAGAGCGGGTCCACAAACAGGACAAGCATGGTACCCACTTGTAACAATTCCTGCACGCGTGCATGAATATGTTAGTACAAGACATGCGTGCAAAAGAGAGTAAAAAAAGCATAATCCCTCATTGTACATGTAAAGACATAACCACGTACCTGCGCACTCTCCATATCCTGGGTAGTCATGCATGGTCCACATCAAGATACCCCTGACCAAAATATCATTGGTATGCCTAGGAGCTCTGGAAATATCAAAGACCTGCACTCTTCTCCATAATATCTGTAACTCCTCTATCAAAGGTGCCATGTACACGTCCATGTTTTTTGCCTTGTACTTTCCTGGCACAAGTAGTGCAAGCATGAGGTGTCCCTTTTTTATTGTTAGCCATGGTGGGATATTGTAATTCACCACGACTATGGGCCATGTCGACCAAGATGTCGAGCGTAACCCGAAAGGATTCACGCCGTCCATGGCTAGCCCAAGATGTAAGTTGCGTGGCTCTCTCGCAAAGTCCGGCCACTGATTATCTATGTGCTTCCAAGCTGCACAATCTGCAGGAATCCTCAATGTGTGATCAATGGACCGATGAGATGCATGCCATGTCATCAACTCCGCTATGGATTTGCATCGAAACATGTGTTGTATTCTTGCAATGATGGGAAAGTGTCTTAAGACCTTTACCGGTGTCCGCTCACCCTGCAAGTCATCTCTATATCGTTGTTCCCCACACTTTGGACAACTAGCCAAATCTCCATGCTCATGACGAAAGAGAATACAATCATTACGGCAAGCATGGATGGTATCATAATCCATACCCACCATTGTTAGCATCTTTTTCGCTTCATCACTTGATGTGGGCATGGTATTTGGTGCAGGCAACATCTTCTGGAGAAACCTATGACAAAGACACTATCCAAATGATGATTCTCAAATCAAACAATATCCAAATAATGAGTCAAATTAATGCAAGGGCTAACCTCATTAAGGCCGAGACACTTGTATCCGACCACCCATACTGTACTTGTAGATTCAAGATTGAGAGACAAGCATGTAGTTTAGACATCCTAGCACCCTCGTACAATTGTGTTGATTGCAACTCTCGCATTTTGACCTCAGACTCTAACATCACATGTACGTGGGATGTAGTGCCCCTAAAAATGGAATCCATCATGTCGACCATACCCTCGTCATCATCCGGGAGACTATAGTCTTGTTGAATGTGAGAAGGTATATGTGTACCCTCGTCACCCTCCTCATCCTGTCATAAGCTCATTCGTGTAAATATAAGATCTTCTATTTCCTGGTATACAATAAGATTGCGAACTTAAATAGCTTTGACTTACCGATGATCCATCAACATGTGCAACACCAACGGGGGGTACTGGTTCCGGCTTCTCCCCATACATCCGCAAGTGGCGCATGATAATACGATGTTGATGTCGTACTTCTCGCTTGCAATGAGTGCAATGACAGTATAACCTCTCCGTAAGCCACTTGGTGCTCCCGGGCGTTGGTGCATCATCGGATGACGTCCCTTCCATCTACACTTATAAAATCACAACATAAGCATGAAGAGGAGAGATTGACAATTATAAGCATAGCATGTTTAATTTGAGATTCTCTTGAGGCCATATAAAAAGAATGACGTCGCTATATAGTAAGGATTGAAACAAAAAATCCTATATAGTAAGGCTATATAGTAAGAGGAGATATTGACAATTATAAGCATAGCATGTTTGAGCTTCACTTGAGGCCATATAAAAAAAATGAACAGTAAGCGTCGCTATATAGCAACGCTCTGTTCCGTCGCTATATAGCGACGTTTTTAATAAACATCGCTATATAGCGACGAATAAGCGTCGCTATATAGCGACGCTGTGGGTTAAAACCCGAAACACCAAAACGCGCGGCGTTTTGCTCAATCCATTCCCTAATCTCTCAAGTAAGAAACGCAAAATCTCCTCCATCTATTTTCGACGACCTCCCATCTATTCCAAGCAACCTCCCACTCTATGACATGCTCACATGTATTGAGGACATTATAGTAACAGATGTTGATGTAAAAAAGGTTTCTTGTATTGCAAGTGACTCAAATATACTCACTGGTATAGAAGACTTGTCTTGTGTTGCAAGTGACTCGAACAGGCTCACTGGTATAGAAGACTTGTCCTGTGTTGCAAGTGACTTGAACAAGCTCACTGGTATAGAAGACTTGTCCTGTGTTGCAAGTGACTCGAATAGGCTCACTAGTATAGAAGACCTGTCTTGTGTTGCAAGTGACTCAAACATGCTTACTAATATAGAAGACTTGTCTTGTGTTGAGAATAATAAGATGGGACCACAAAGAAAAATACATACAAAGATCGATGGGATAAGTGATGCAATAACAAGAATTGATGATATTAGTGGCAATGATCATGATGTTACCACTTGAATGCAGGGTAAAGGGGGCAGAGAATCTAAGACTTGTCATGTTGTTTGTAATATTATTACTAGCATGCCAGAGAATGTAGATGGGAGAATCTTGAGTTACAAAGGAGAAAGAGTTCAACCACAAAATTCAAGAGGCATTGGCAACAAATTGACATCAATGAACATGTCTACCAGATTGCCATTTCCAAGATATTATAAGGCATCAAATAATTCTCAAGCCCACACAGCATTTGATTATAGAGATGAAGATTCAAGGGAAATGGATTTGAGGTTTGATGGTCTTATAACTGGAAAACACAAGACACTATTTACAAAAAGAAAGTATGTGATTGTGAAGAGGTAAAGAATCATGGCATCAATTCCAGAACCAAGGAGACATGTAATGTTATTCGAGGAGAATATGAAAAGGATGCTTGTGTGAGTTTGTTGCAAGAGACTTTGCATTAGAAAAGTTGGGAAAGATGATTGTGCAGCCATACGCCTTGGTATTTAGAGTAAGACAACGCCTAATAGACATAACTATCTTCTTCAAGAGTTTTCATGCTTTCTTCATCAAGGCACTGATCAAGATAGATGGATGTGTTGAATGTCAACAACATCTTCCTTTGGGAATGACAAAGAAGGTCCGTCTTGGAAACTATCAATAAAACTTTACAAGACAGAGATGAAAGCATGATTTTACTGTCAACCTTGTACAAAATTTGGTGTAGAGATTTTTGCCATGTCAAGACACCATCAAAGCAAAGGATGTCAAAATGTAAGACATGTGATGAATTAAAAAATGCCATTGAACATAGTAAATGTGAGCAGCAGCGAGGAAGATATATTAAATGGCGATCAATCCATTTACGTCATGTGCAGGATGCTCAAAAGTTGTATGCTTCTTGGAGAGAGGAAGCTATTTCACATGTCGATAAGTCCATGTGCATCACATTGATGGCATGGACCAGAATAAAACAACTTTGCCACGATATAGACATATCCCACTGGCATTGGAGGGCAAACGTGGACTAAAAACACACGTGTGGAGTATTAGTACATGGATACCGAATCTTTTATGATGTATGGATTGATAGTTTGCATGACCATGATCGTAACCAGGTTGTTACATCAATCATGAAAGCAATAAGAAAGGTTAGAGATGCTTGCGGATGTTGACCTAATACGTTGTGAGTACAAGCTGATAATTGTTGGAGAGAGAACAAGAATAAATATATATTTGCTTTATGCTCTATGCTGGTTGGTTTGAAAATATTTGAAGAAGTGGAAGTTGGCTTTCTTCTTGTCGGCCATACACATGAAGACATAGATCAAACCTTTAGTGTTATCTTTGGTGAGTTGAAGTCAATGGATGTTTTGACAATGGAGGATATGCTATTTCCAATTGGGAAAAAAATTAGAGGGTCTCACAAGGAAGAATCAGAAGTGGCTATCTTAGAGAGGATGGTAGATTGGAGAGCATTCATAGAGCCACATTTATAAGCAGGAGATGATGCCCTAATAGGATACAAATCCACACTACTTTCGATTTCACATGCATAACAATATTACATTGAATGCAATGGAAGCACTACTCAGTAGATGGAGATCATTTATGGAGTGAGTCATATGCTTTATTACAACGAATAATTTTATTGGAGGAAACTTGATTTGTTCTTGCAAAAAACAAATCACTTGACATAGATGAAATGAAAGGCTTGAAAGCCTTCATTAAACATCTTCAAAGTATGATGCAGAAATATCCCGACCAATCAACTGAGACAATTAAATCAACTGAAGCACTTATCCAATCTTTAGAAAGACAAGAAAACTTAATGAGCATTGAATACTATGAATCCTTTTGGCCGGAACAATCTAGGTCACCAAGTTTTCCTTTGGATATAAATATGTTAGTAGATATGGAGGAAGCAGAGGAATGCTTTTTACCTCAAAAATATTGTGGCAAGAAGGGAGACAAACCCTTACCAAAGTTTATACCATCTAATGAGATTGCAGAGAGTCTATTTGTTACAGTTTGGGCATCTGATCCAGGTTCAGAGTTGGATGACCAAGGTGGCCCAATTTGGGTTGCAAAGGTTGCTAAAATAGAAAGGGATAACAAGGGAACTCCTATAACATTCATAGCTTTATGATATGAATCAAAGCCATTGAAAAATCTCCCAAGAAGATATACAATAAAACAACTCTATGAGGGATGCTTGCAAAAGAAACGTGAATGGGTTCCAAATAATGAGGGATTAACAGAGGTGGAAGTCAGTAGCATTATTCATTGCTAGAAATCGAGGACACGAAGTTTTAAAAAGAAGCATGGATACAATGTTGAAAAATGTATCGCAATCCTTGGGTCCATATTAAACATCATTTGGCAAGACTTGACCCATCAAGTGCAAATACATTACATGAATCTGATGACTCTGAAGGAGATTCAGATGCATAAGATAATGTTTTGTATGCTTTTTTCCATACAAATGGTGTATCTATACACCACCAATAAGGTAATGTATTATATGCTTTGTTTTTCCATACAAATGGTGTATCTATACACCACTTATATATTGAATTCAACAAACTCTATTTTTCAAAAAAATGGTATATCTATACACCACTTATATGTTGAATTCAACAAACTCTTTTCATATGGTGTCATATTTTCACTTTATCAGCATAGTGTTAAAATTGAACTAGAGTTAGGAGACTACTATTATTATTATTATAGTTATTGGATGGGGGCACCATGCACGAGTTTGGGAATTATAGCTTAATTGAGCCATATTTTTTTTTATTAGAGGTCACCACTTGACTTTTTAGCTTAATAAGGCCATATTTATATATAAGTGACCCATTTAGTGCTCTTAGAAAACACAATTTTTGAGCTCACTAAGTGAAGTTGAGTGGAGAGGATATGCTCCCAAAAAAAGTCCAAACCAGGAGAGAAAGTCCAAAAATTTTGAATAGTGTGTTTCTCTTTCCCCCTCTATTTTCCACCCTCTTTTTTTTATCTCGTTTCTGCATATTTCCTATATCTCCCTCTCTTTTCACTCTTTTTCTCTCTTTTCTCTCCTAAGCCCTCTCATTTGCTATCTTTTCAGTTCTCCTTTTCTCTCTTATCACTCTTTCCTCTATTGTTTTTCTCTCTTTTCCCTTCATCCTCTCTCTTTTCCCCTCTCTTTTCGCATCTTTCTCTCTCTTTTTCCTTCATTCCCTCAGGAAATTTACATGGTACAGCTAGAAGGCTTTGAAGAAAAGGGAAAAGAGAATTTGGTTTACAAGCTAAAAAAGAGTCTCTATGGCCTTAAGCAAGCACCTAGAGAATGGTATCATAAGTTTTATGCTTTCATTTGATCCCAAGGTTTTAGATCAATGAGATTGATCAGTGTCTCTACACTAAAAGGCCTAAGGATAATAGCATGATACTCTTGGCACTTTATGTGGATGATATGCTATTGGCTAGCTAGAACATTTATGAGCTGATGCATTGAAGTCCAAGTTGCATGAGGCCTTTGACATTAAGGATTTGGGATGTACAGGTCATATTCTTGGTATGTGCATAACACATGACAAGAGTAGGAAACTCCTTTGTCTTTCACAGAAGGAGTATGCCACAAAAGTATTGCAGAGTTTCAATAAAAAAGGAGGGAAGGCTGTAAGTACTCCATTGCCTCCATTGTCTTTTCTGTCTTTTCCCCTCTCCTTTTTTATATTTTTCTCTCTCTTTTTTCCCTTCATCTCCCTCTCTTTTCCCCTCTATTTTCCACCCTCTTTTTTTAATCTCATTTCTGCATATTTCATATATCTCCCTCTCTTTTCTCTCCTAATCCCTCTCATTTGCTATCTTTTCAATTCTCCTTTTCTCTCTTATTACTCTTTCCTCTATTGCTTTTCTCTCTTTTCCCTTCATCCTCTCTTTTCCCCTCTCTTTTTGCATCTTTCTCTCTCTTTTTCCTTCATTCCCTCTCATTCCCTTCATTGCCTCTCTTTTCCCCTCTCTGTCTACATCTTTCCCTCTCTTTTTTGCATTTCCTTCCTCATTTGTTCTCCTTCCCTCACTCTCCCTCTCTTTTATCTCTTGCCCTCTCATTTTCTCTCTTTTTCCTTGTCTTTTTCTCTCCTTTTTTCTCTCTTTTCCCTTCATCCCTTGCATGAGGAAATTTACATGGTACAACTGAAAGGCTTTGAAGAAAAGGGCAAAGAGCATTTGGTTTGCAAGCTAAAAAAGAGTCTCTATGGCCTTAAGCAAGCGCCTGGAGAATTGTATCATAAGTTTATGCTTTCATTCGGTCCCAAGGTTTCAAAACAATGAGATTGATCACTGCCTTTACAGTAAAAGGCCTAAGGATAATAGCCTGATACTCCTGGCACTTTATGTGGATGATATGCTATGGTTGGCCAAAACATTTATGAGTTGGATGCATTGAAGGCCAAGTTGCATGAGGCCTTTGACATGAAGGATTTGGGACCTGCAGGTCATATTCTTAGTATGTGCATCACATGTGATCGGAGTAGGAAACTCCTTTGTCTTTCACAGAAGGAGTATGTCACAAATGTATTGCATGAAAGAAACCTCGATCGTGGTATGTTCATAGAAGGAGTATGTCACAAAACTCGTGCGTGAAAGAAACCTTTCGTGTCTTTCACAGAAGGAGTATGTCACAAAACTCATGCGTGAAAGAAACCTCGATTGTGGTAAGTTCATACATCCCTCGCATGCATGGATGTCACATCAAATCTGCTATCGAGGTATTGATTATATGGTATGCTGATTTGCCATGTCAATTACCACGATCGAGATGATTGACAAAATGGTATTATAATAAGCCATTGTCATTACCACGTGGATGTTGACACATGTCCGGAGGTTTAGTCCAAAACCAGGATCGAGGTGGCATTTGCAATTTTTGGACGAAAATCACTAATGGACATCTCGGATGAGCATGGCGAGCGGAGACGATCCGGATGTGGGGCATCGCGATGAGGGGAGGGGTGCTTGAAGATTCCAGGTTGGTCTTCATTGCAATGTGTTTCATGATGCAGTTGGGGGGGGGGGCGAGGCGGAGGGAGCAGACTGACCGAGGTGGAGGCGGAGGGAGGGTGGCCAAGGGCAGAGAGGGCGAGGCAGAGGGAGCAGGGTGGTGGAGCACAAAGAGGCGAGACAGAGGGAGCAGGGTGGTCTTTTCCATAGAGGAGGTAGGCAGAGGGAGGGGGGGGAGGGTGGACCCAGAGAGAGCAGGTTGGCCGAGGGAGGGGGAAGGAGGTGGAGGCAGAGGGAGGTGGGGAAGGGCAGGGAGGTGGAGACAGAGGGAAGGGGTGACTGCATGTTAATGTTTGTAGGTTAACCAGATGGCATTAGGTTTTTTTTTGCATGTTAAAGGTAAAGGGGATATACAAAAAACGGAACAACCTCAAGAAAATGAGGGAGAAACCTTCAATTCCAAATCTTTCCTAAAAATTTACATGTCTCATTCTTTTTCCCAAAATATTGTATTGCTTTTCTCATGTCCTCTTTTGGGAGACGGCATCAGGATTGATTTCCAGTCTCTTATGGATGAGCAGATTGTCATTATCATAACTGTTAACGCTATCGTGCTTCATCCAGTATCATTTACCTACATGCATGAGCTCATATTATCCCATAATAAAGGATTGCACCTAATGTGCATTCGTTGATGTTAGTTTCTGTTATGTAGCAAAAGTCTGCAAAGGCTATAGTGAGTTGTATGGGTTTGTTGCCCCCCTCCAATGTACTTTCAAATAGGGTGATCACCCAAGGTCGACTAATGAATGTCAAGGCTATCAGCATAAGAATTTACACATGGAACATGTTTCAAAAATCAGAAGTCTTATGGTTTACATTCACAGTAATGGGAGGTATTTCCATGCCAACGCTATCAAATAATGTTAGATACTGTGAGACTTGATGTTGATACTAATGCACAATTTCGGACAGACATCCTGATAGATACACCAATGTTTTTCAAAGAAGCAAAAAGAATTTCCAAGCTATTTTTCATTGAAATGTTTGTTAGGAACTGTCCAATATATTGTAGTGTAGTATACTAGTTAGCAATTCTTGCCCAATAGTTTGCAATATCTTATGATTGTAGCTAAAGTGCTTTACGTGCTAATACCTATTTACAACTTACAATATTCTATGTAAGCCAACTAGATCTCAACAGAGAGAAACTATCCATCTATTTTCTTTCCGATAATTGAATGATTAAAGATGTTATATGTGGTAATCTACCTATTAAAATATCCATGGAGTGGTGGGTCGCCTTCTTCCATTTCCCACTCTTTCTCAAGTAATCATCTGTCTAGTAAACTATGATCATTTGCAACATCATGATTTAATGAATTTTAGTATAACACTAGGGCAATAGCTAGTGATACTTACCTTTAAAATTATCCTCATTCTATAGACAATGTAATACAGTTCAATTTTTTCATTTTGGGAGGTAACATGCATGAACAACCTAAAGAAACCTACACATTCATGTCTATAGTACATGAAATGTATCTTACATGCATACTATATAATCTATCAACAAAAGTTACTTTTTAAACAAGTGTATCTAGTTGCAAATGCCACATGCAATATTGATTTTATCATGTATCATCATATCTAATAGAGTAATAAATGCTCATACATTCAATATCAAATATACATATCAAGATTCCTAGCACATCCAATTGGCAAATTATTTCAAGCGAGCATACATGAATCACACAACTAGCTAGAGTGCAAATGTATTGATATAGGTCAGCATAAGCGAGCCTCATAACCGATTTAAGGTGAATATTATCTCTTACTAGCAAGTATATATTACATTCATACCCAAGTTGTTACACGTCGGTATAAGAAAATCTCCCGACTGACACACAAATCTTTTCTTAAAGAGAGTACTAATTTTGACGATCATCTCTACATACATACATACATACATACATACATACATACACACACACACACATATATATATATATATGCAACTATCAACTTTAAAAAATCAAACACTATAGTCTGAAACATTAAAATAAAACATCTTATATCTACCAAGGTCACTAAAATTCCAACAAGGTTGAACCACATATTTTGAAAATCCATAAATAATATAACATATTGGTATTTGCTTTTGATAAATACGCGTTTCCTGCAATAGCAATAGTCCCATAAATGTATACGTGTATTCGATGTAAATTCATTCCACTTAGACCAAGACTACGATATCTTGCAATTATTTCAGCTTTGCCACGGCTTTACACACCAGTAATTATTGACAACCTTCGTGTCGATCTATAAAACAAATTCATTGATCTTTTGGAGTTACTACTACTCGCTTTGCTACGTCGTTTTAAAATTTTACTACCAGTAGCAGCTTGATTTACTAATTGATCAGGACTTCTTTCTGACATCTTATACGTACTGAGCATACAATGAGTCCTTATTATCTATACATTTTACCGCGTAAGTATTCTGCCTCTCCGTGAAGTAAAGAAAAGCGACATGTAGTGCGGCTGAGATTAGGAGAGTTCTGGTTATCTTAAGGGATGATCAGCTGCACCGCTTGTTTACTCTGCACGATGCAAGGCTTCACTTATGTTTTGCAGTGTTGGAGAAATGAATCAAAGATAAACGTTGATCATAAGTTTTATAACATGAAGAAAGAGTAGCAACGAGTCATTACATTGGGTAGATTCCCATCAAAAACTGCACATGGTAGCTAACCACTTTAAAAAAAGGACTTAATGCCAATCAGATCCATCCTGAGACAATATCATGGACGACAGCTATGCCAGAGATATAGCCACCAGTTATTCTTGGCGATCTCGCCGTTCCTACTAGAAACTACTTCACATTGTTTCACAAATACGTAACTCGCAACACTATGATAGCTATAATATCATCTGCAAAGGACTACCTTATTGCCAGTCAGATCAGTCGTTTGAGACTTTATCACCGACGAAGGAGAGGCTCCGTATGATGGTTGAAGTCTCAAGGACACAAACACCTCACGAGCAAGAAAGATTTGGGGGGGCTTCGAGACCGCAGGAGGTGAGGATGCTCACAATCACGTCGAGCTTAGCATCGATGGTTATAAGACCCAGGATATTAATGTCGATGGCCAAGCAAAGGCATACTTCTACGTCAAGCTGGAGGAGGCCGAGAAGGGCACAACAGTCGCTACTCGCGGTACCCGAGAGGATAGGAAGGCAGACGCCAAGCTTGGCAATGTCAACAGGGCATGTGCCAGAGGTGGAGGGGGTAGTGGGAGTGGTGGAGGGGGTAGATGGAGTAGTGGGGCTGGGGAGAGTGGGCACTGTGGGTGTGGAGGAACCGGATTTGGGCTTGTGAGCGCTGGGAGTTGTCTTGCAGCCGCAGGCTCTGCAAAGGGGGGATGAGAGAGCAAATACCACCAACGTAAGAGCAACTGTGATCAGCTGGAGGGAGGGAGAAGTCGCCATAGCTGAGAAGATGAAGGAGAACTCTGTAAGAGCTTTCTTAAGGAGGCTCTCTTGAGGAGACAAGGCGATAGACAAGGTCTCTGTTGTAAGAGTCCAGCGCTTTAGGTAGCCACTCCAAAACCTCCATTTATATAAGGGGAGTTGTGGGTGCTGATTTACAATATATAGGTATAATATATTTTGTGTGCGCGTATATGTGTCTAATTTTTTAATATATCAAAGGGAAGCCATTTAAGTGAGAGGCTTACATGTGCCATATTCAGAGTGTTGATCGAGATAGTGTTAGATTTCTGTTTGTAAAGGGGAATATGTCTCTAAAGAACGACCAGTCAATGGATTGCTCTCGATATCCAAAAACCAATTGGAACTCCATTGTTACGGTGCAATATGTACCCTTATTCTCTAAAAATTCAAAATTTATTACTGTAACAAGTATCAAGAACGGTGCAATATGTACCCTTATTCTCTAAAAATTCAAAATTTATTACTGTAACAAGTATCAAGAACGGTGCAATATGTGCCCTTATAACAACTATCAAGAATGTATACAAGTTTAAAAGGAAAAACTTCTTTGAGGCCTCTATGTATCTTTGCTGATCAAGATGAGGCTTTTCTATGTCTTTTCTGGCTATAGAAGTCATATTTTAGGTCTCTTCCACAAACCATTTTTTTATTTTTTGCTCCCTGTATAACACACATGGTCTGTTTGCAATCTTTACATCCACACTGTAGTCGCATAAGCCGTTGCCCCCACCCCAACAAAGTGCAAGCATACTCTCCTAAAAACATAATAAGATTTTCATAGCCCACAAGTGTATCCATAGGCTCTTACAAAGACTACCTACTATGGTATCCTCAAACTGTAGTTCCTCATTGATGACATAAACTTTGAGAGTCAACTATGTACACCCCTTGAAACCACAACTCCTAAGAGTGATCTTTGGAACTTGGATGTCTCTATTGAGTGCATCCTCCTAAGATTGAAACCTATTAGACTTTTGAACCTGGATGTCTCTATTGAGTGCATCCTCCTAAGATTGAAACCAATTATAATTTGAGTGCTAAATTGAATCCCTCTTCCTAAACCTTAAGGTTGAACGTTAGAGTTTAAATACTCCATCAATCCCATTCTTCCTAAACCACAAACTCTCCTATCTACTTCTTTCTTCCTACATCATGACTTCTTAACTTAGTCTCCCCCAATTGATCCTAATGTGCCTCCACTAACAAAGACTTCAAGTGAGTATTGTTCTAGCTTCCTTGTCAAGCCTTATCTATGGATTATTTGGAAAACTTGTCAGATATAGGGAGTTTGATTGGACCCATAAGGGAGTTGATACACGCTATAAATGATCAAGGAGAAACACGTCAAATCAATAGCAAGCTTTAGCAAGCCAATCCAAATGCAAGATGGAAGTTAGCATGCCCCCCACATGCTTGGCTTAAGGGATTCACTATGACTCTTGTAGAAACAATATGCACCATAATGAAATTTCTTTTTGTCTCATAGCTACACCATATACAATAGTTACTTATCAACATTCATAAGGATTGCCATAGAATATTTTTGAAGCACATATCTATATGTATAATAGACTAAACAGGAACTATTTTTTATGGGGCACCTCATTACAAGAGGGCTTTCTTAGATTTTAGGGATCCATAAATTACAAGCAAATCCTATAGGAAGCTCTCGTGTTAGGTCTCACGATTGTCTCATGTCCATGAGGAAATCTATATGAGGCACATAGTATGACTTTTATCGTAGCCCATAACTTAGCTTTCCAAGTGCTCCTCTAGACTTACCATTTTTCTTCTTTGATTAGAAGAGAGTTGAGAGTCATTGAGAGAGGGGGATTGATTGATCTACTCTAAGAATCCAAAAAAGTAAATGATAGAATATTGACACTAGCTAGATAGAATAATGACACTAGATATGCTTTGTGAAAGGCTACTATAAGGAAGGACTTCTTGGTTCTACTTTGGGCTTTTTGAAAGGCTAAAATTGAGGTAAATATAGACAATTTTGGTAGATATGGAAGAGGTTCTACCTTGTCTCCATATTGCCTTAGTATGCCAAAAAAGGGTGTCAAAAGGATGGTTCTAGATCTCATATCTCACTGTAAAAACTATGTCAAATTGTATGACGTTTTCCCTTTTTTTTTTGGGGGGGGGTCCCCAATGCATATAGTTCCACAATATTGTAACTGTGAGGAAAGGAGAGTGGTATCATATACACTTTCTTGGCTATCTTGTATGAAGTTAGACCTGGCTCCACAATCAAACATGGCACATATCAGACGTGCAACAACTGCCAAAGTGGACAAACAATCATGCGTCCAAGCTATGATACATCTTGAGTCCCGCAGAACATGCCACATTGTAGGAGGACATCGGGTACAAGGGGATCCCACTCCCTTGCCCCATAGCCATGTCAAACCCTCTCTCCTCCCAAGAAAGGTCCACAGATGAGAGAGAGGGGGCTACATCCTTCAATATATGCAAGGGATCCAGTCCTTTCCACATTGCTTTTAGGATTGGACTCCCACAATTCCACCTGTCAGCCACCGATGCCACAAGCCCTCAATATCTTCATCCCTATCTTTGAAAGTTGGTTTACTTCGAGGAGAAACTTGGACTACATACCACCATCTTGCATCAAAACAATCCGATGAAAGACCACCTATGTTTATGATAAAAATGCCATTATTTATATTGATTTATGCATAAGTATGAATATGCTTTGATTGTTTAAAAAACAAAGACATACGTACCTATTCACATTGTTTGAGAAGAACAAAAGTATCACTTTTATTTGTCCAGAGTTTGGTAGAGTTTATGGCAAAGAAACCACTACTATCTTTCCTGACTGTAGCATTGGGGCCATTGTAGATAATCATAAACCATTTTACATCAAGACTAAAATTACTAAATAATCTATATCCAACTTTATAGATTTTGCGTACCAAGGATGTTTTTATCGAAGCTATCCTTAAATATTAATATAAAATCTTGGCAAAAGTTTATCGAGCTAGTTTTTTTAGTTTCACCACATTTGTAAAACATATTACATTTTATATATTTTCTTTTGAATTTCAAAAAAAAAGTTGTAAATCTTGGCAAAACTTTAAATTTTTTCTCATAAAAGTTGCGAATTTTTGAGGAATTTTTAAACCTTTATTTTATCAATGCATACAAACTTTTGACACCAACATAAAAGTTTCGCTTCTTAACGAAACTAATAGGAAAAAATCATCCATGCCACCCACTCACATTCCTTGCTCGCATCTGTCACATCATAAAAGAATGCAAGCATTAGGTCTTTCTTTACGAAGGCTCATATGACCCCTGAGATCATCCAAAGGCTCTTATTAGAACTAATATGTCGCGTGAAGGTGTTCCTTCTAGATGAAACCCAATACATGGGTATTGAAAAATTGTTGAGTCTCGTAGAGCACACCAAATGGCAAGAGGACACTGAGTATGGGGAAGGAATAGGGGGATCCCATTCCCCCGCCCCATAGCCATGTCAAGTCCCCTCTACCCCCCAAAAAGGCCACTTGGGGGGGTCACTATGTATAAACCCTCTATGTCATGTGCCTTCAAGGCCTATTTGTAAAATCCCTTATCTGTAATTTTTCCATTAATAAAATCTACCCTTTTTCTATACAAATCTGTAATTTTTTCCCAAAATCATTTAAAAAACTCCCTTATGTAAATACATTTTTGTACATTTTAGATATTAAAAATCTACTTCTGTTGAACTCATGTGATAGGGTTACATATAATGAGACTGACCCCCCTGAGAAAGGCCAGAGGGATGAGAGAGAGGGGGCTACATCCCTCAATATATGCAAGGTATCCAATCCTTTCCACATTGCTTATGGGATTGGACTCCCACAATTCCACATGTCACCTAGCACCACAAGGCCGAGAATATCTTCATATTAATCCAGGGGCATCAACTCCCTTTAGTAAGAATACCTATCAAAATTTTAAATATGATATGAGTTTAAAAATATGCCATGAGTAAAAATTCAAATTAGCATTGTTGTATTCTACACTAACAGAGCTTCAAATATGCCTTTACACCTTGAAATTTAGGTAACACATGAAAAAGTTATATGAATTTTAAAGAAGATTGGTTTTCATATTTTAGTGTCTTTTCTATTTTACCCCCCCCCCCCCGTTCCAAAAGAACCCCCCCCCTTGGGTCTCACATACTATGAAAAATATTTACAGATCTTAAAGTCTTGCATACTTTTCAAGGTATATACCTTAGCATTGGTGGGAGGAAACACTTAACATTTTCATATTTTTCCCTTGCATATTTATAGTTTTTGTAAGAAATCCATGCATATCTGATATGGAACATGTCCCTCCATACCCTAAATTTTGGACGAGGGTGGTAACATAATAGATATTGAGTTGGCGCCCCAAGATATTAATCAAGCCACACAAGGGGGTACCAAGGGTGATTGGCCCATATCCATTGGCCCATATCCAACACCCCCCATGGGCCAAGCTCCATGAAAGATGGGCTTGACCAAACCAAAGTCCATCCACCAAACCAAACGTGATGCACTAAATTACATGGGGATACGTGCAAACCAAAGACACCCCCAAAGGGCCTTCAAAGTCATGTCAACACTAAAGATGCCAGCCACAGGTGCAAGCAATAGTTGTCGCCAAAAATTCACCAGAGATAACCAATCTGCCACAAAGCTTGTATCACAAGCAACCACATCCCGAGATAGATGAAAGATAGTGTGGCTTGATTAATATTGGATACGTAGATGCCAATGGATATAGTTGATCCCAATGGATCTACTTATTAAGAAGATGAAGACCAAGATATGGAGTGAGAAGGAGGTGGAAATAACAACATCATAATAGAGGAAGGTGGAGATCATGACATTGGGGAAGAAGATGGGAATCTTGTATCACCTGATTCTATTGAAAAGGTTGAGAGGAGCAAGTCTTAGGTGTATATATAGACCTTGATGATATAGATGAGTTGAGCATAGAACAAGAGATAAACTTATTTGGCATGATGGACTTGGCTGAAGACACAACATTTGATGTAAATGCTAGTAATAGATTCTTTTGCCATCGAGAAGGCTTCTTATCCTTGGCCATTTCACTTTTATACTTGCATTATGTTGACTTGTGTATTAAGCTCATCATGAATATATGAGTATTTTTAACTCAAATTTGGTGTACATACTTCATGGGCTCAAGCTTGTGTCAATGCTTTTTACAGATTCAAATCCATTTGCTTCTCTAATTCAATTATTGTAGCCATTTGTATCCCCTTTCAAACAAGTTTTAATTAGGTTGGGTGTATGTATATGTAGTTAAGTCGGATAATGACTGTGCAAAGACAAGGACTTTAAAAAGGCCAATAAAGCATTGGAATTTATTTGCACCTCCAATTGAATCATAGACCCCACCAACTCTAAATTAATTCTTTAAAAATTACCATGGGATAAGTGTGAGTTCCTAGCATCCAAAATTTTAAAAATTGATGCCTATACTAATGTTTATTTCAATGCAGTTTGTAGACAATCCTCTTAAATCCAAAACTCTCTCATTTTCATGAGATTTGTTGCAATAGCTTCGTAATTTTATGCTTTATTTCACTCTGCATTCAGGGGATTAGATTTACAAAAACAAAATTAAACAAGTCAAAAGGAATGCTTGGAAAATCCCTTCGTACAAAAGCTTGGTGGCCTAATGAAATAATTAGCTTAACTAGTTAATCTAATCTAACTAACCTAATCTAAATTAACCCTCCCTCCCCCTCCACCTTGTCACCCTCTGCTCAACTCACTCTACCCCTCTCCTGCCACCTCGCCTCCCTCAACATGTACTCCTCCGTCACAACAGCTGCTCCCTCCCCTCCGCCTCATCGCCTCCCCCTTCTCTCACACCCTCAGCTCAACCCACCCTACCCCTTCTTTCACTCCCTCCACTCAACCCGCGCTTTCACCCCCTCTCCTCAGCCCCCCCAACCCTTGCATCGCTCAGCCTGAGTTCTAAACCCTACAGTTCATGCAGAGCCATTGTAATCTCATGTTCATCACAATAATCCCAATTCTAAAGCCTTTCGACAATGTTTTTCAATCTCAGCCTCGACTGATGCCATGCTGGACAATCTAGCAGTGATATGAATTTGCAAAGGTTGGATACCAATGAACAACCAGCAAAGACCCCGGGCTTAGCTTTCTTGCTCATAAGGGCAACACCATTAGCTCGATGAAGCATTGTGGCATTTAGATGAATAGTTATACCGATTGCAAAGCGAAGTTGGCAGAGGCAAACCGGCACACCATCTCTTTATATGGATTGCACAGGGCGGTGGAAAGAATTCGCAGAGAATTCCAGAAGCAACCGAAGGGGGGACACGTGGCAAATTATGCCTCCCCCAATTTATCCCTCCGCTTCCACCTTCCCCCCCTCTTTCACTACTACCATTTTTCAGCAACTCGGGGCCCTATTTAGCATTATGATATTTAACATGGGAAGACCCATGAAAATCCCATGTCATTTATGCCTTGCCTACACTTTGATGCTGGCGATTTAACTTGAGGGTATTGGAAATAATCGTGTGATAGTAAACAAACTGACGGTGGAAGAAAGAATTCGTACTTCCCCCATCGTTGCAAGCTGGGGTGCGTGAGTCTTGAAGCTCAGAACAAACAAGCCCCGTGATATTGTTCTCCAAAGATCAAGCACATGGACCCTGCATCGTTAAAGTATCCTGTTTAACAGTAGAGGAACGCTTTTTGCAAAGATGTAGCACGAGTTGGCCGTACCATAGTTTGGTAGATGAGCCAGTCATTCAAGATGGACGACTCTTTAGAAAAATTTATTTTTTTGGCCACTCGATCACGGAGATTGTGCGCTTTGTTCTCATGGAAGCATCGCGGGAATCCAGTTCGCCCCTTGACAAGACCTCAAGGCATATAAGTTTGGTAGTAGTGCAGCTGTGTATTATCCAAATTCCCGCTATGGCACGGCACCCGCAGTTGGTTCGTTTACAACGGAATTGTCAGAGAGTGACCTGCTGAGTGACACTAGGAGACATTTACCTGATTGGTAGTTGTCATCGTGAACATGCATGCGCAGTGATAACTGGCTCATTCACAACGGAACTTCTAGGCAAGCTTTCACATCTGAGGAATTTGGCTTTCTATTGAGAGACGCAAACTAAAGTAGAATTGGAGAAAGATAGAGTCTTAAGACTCAAATTTTAACTAATCAAAGCTGAAAGAAACTTAAAAAGGCTTTTTTTAAAATGAGAACACTTTGTGTAAAAACACCACCCTAAACCCGTGCGTTCTCCCAATTAAGAATTGGTCTCTATAGACATCTTTCATGGACAGACAAACCATACCATGGCCACCTTATTGGTCGTAGTAAGGAACTATGGGGAGGTGATTGGCTTTTTGCCTGCCCCCAATGGGTAGGCCTTAGTATTCGTTAAGAGAAAAATCAAGTATTTAGTTACTTTTATGTTCACTTTTTTTTTGCATTGATTGATTAGAGGAGCATGTGAGTACCCATGAGTTCTCCACCTCTCTCTCTCTCTCTCTCTCTCTCTCTCTCTCTCTCTCTCTCTCTCTCTCTTCTTCTTCATCCCTTGAAATCCTCCACTTTTTTCTCCCCAGCCCTCTCTCTCTCTCTCTCTCAGCTTACAATTCGCCCCCTTTTCCGCTCTCCATCTAGGACAGGCCTTGTGAATGAAATTCATCTTGTTTGGCTTGGTTTGTATTTCTTACACTCACTTTGTGAAGGACATTAGTGTTTTAAATGACTTTAAAATGTTAGGTTAGCTTAGCCTTCCTGTTATCCATCTACTTTTCCTTTCATTAAAAGCTTGATTAAAAGCAAGGCCATAGTGGATTTGCCACCTTGTTGTAATTTGAAGTACCTACTTTTTCTCCTATTTTTATATTTAAAATAAATCCATATATGTAGCCCCCCTTTCTGCGAATCGACTCACTTGCCCCTATTATAAATGTACTTTGGAAAATGAAAATTTTCCTATTCTGAATGCACATACATATTCATGGTAGATGTGAGAGCGTTGGGCTAAAACGGCATCTACTATGTTCTTACTAATCTAACTAATCCTGAAACTACCTATATGTCTTGATTTACATAATGGAACCTTCAAGTGGTAATTTTTAAAAGGCATTATCAATTCTGAACCTCCAAGCACTACAAGAAAGTGTTTGGTTGAAGGCGTAGTGGTTCATATTTTAATTACATTAATTGTGAAGGAAAATCAGTAAAGGATTGAGGAAGCCCTTTAAAAGCTTTCAACCAAACATGTCAAAGGCTAAGGTTGTCACATTGTCTCAACTAGAGACAACGTGTTAGATTGATATGTTACAAATTATGTAATAATGCCTATAGAAAATAATATTTAAAGGATGAGTAGAGTACTTAAAATCTTCCATTTTGTAAGTTCTTAACTTAGAAGAGTACAGTTTTGCTCAAGAATTTGTAAGCAATTAAATGCCCTTATGCTTGCACAAGACCATACACTTATATAATTCAATAGCCCACAATGATTAAATGCTCTTGGGATTCACTTATAAATATGTAAGTGTGGCACATGGGTTCAATTGAACGTATTTTTAAAATGACCCTTTTCCAAACTTTTCACATACAAAAGGGTATCATATAATAGGGGTATTCACAGATTGAATAGAAAAAGAATGTATTTTATTCATGATATATTTATAGATAAGGGGGTCTACAAATAGGCCTTGAACACACGTGATATATAGGGTTTATACAAAGTAACCCCTCAAGATTAAATAGTAGTTAACTATCATGAATGTTCTTTTGGTATGTTATAAGTGAACTCAACCTTACACATTGTCTAGTTGACCTTGGTATTAAGGTGATGCAAAACCAAAATCAATGGCAATGATGTCGATGGAAGGATATCTATGTGCATTTGCAAAAATCTACACAACTACATAATGATTTAATATTGATTGCATGGAACCATGATTGCACACATTTCATAAGAAGATCTGTAACTCAAAGCTCATCCCCAATGGGGATGTACTATTATTGAGCATGATCCTCAATGCTACTAACAATGTAGAGAAGCACCTAGTATTCACTATCCTACTAGTAGTGCTCCAAGCAAGCCTACCACTTTTACCATATTGAGTTCCATGTGACATGCTTTAGCCAAGAAGGCAAGCGACTCCATTGAGTATTCAACCCACCATGTTAGCTTTACATCAGCTTCAGTATATCATCTCCCTTGGCATTGCAATGCTAGGATGATGAGGGACATTTAGGGCTATCATCCACCTAGTTTTGTTCGATAGATGAAAATTGTATTGCTCTCAATTGATAATTTTGGATAGGGCAACCCACAATTCAATGTTAATTAGTATCGTGTGTCTTTGCCCACCACAATGACATGCCCTTTACTTGGGGGGGTCACTAACAAACTAACAAATATGTAAGTATAGCATGTGGGTTCAACATAAGGGATTTTTTATTTTTTTAAAATTAATATTTTTTACATAGTACATAAGGGTATCATATAAAGGGGGTATTCACAGATTGAATTAAAAAAAGGGTGTGTTTTATTCTTGAAAAAATCACAATAAGGGACCTTTCAATTAGTCCTTGAACACACATGATATAGAAGATTTACATATTGTGAAACCCCCAAGGCCCTTTACCCCTCCTCAAAATCGATTATAACAAATATTTCATAAGGGTAAAGATTATACATGGATCGTTACTCTTTAAGCCTTATTAGAAGTATGGGCTTAAATGTTGTAAGTGGATTAGCTCCTTATGTCATTCCTTTGTTGTTAAATGTTATCGATGCATGTGGTATTAGGGGAGAAATGGAGTCTCAAAAGGGCCTCCAATTAGTGTTTCCTAATTTCAAGGGATTAGAGAGGGATTTGAGGTGTACTAATGGGAGTGCTAGAAGGTGCATTGGGGAAATGTTGAGGTGGAGGGTGGGTAGGTCTGTAGAGAGCCCCTATTGGTTTTTCCCCTTACACTAGGGACCACCCAAACCATCTCCCCCCCCCCCCCTTAACCCATGTTTGACTCTCTTCCAAGGTACCCCCCCCCCTTCTCTCTCTCTCTCTCTCTCTCTCTCTCTCTCTCTCTCTCTCTCTCTCTCTCTCCTATGCCTCTATTGGTGCTGCTTTGTCCCTCTCCTTCTCCCTCTTTTGTGCCTCTGTTTGAGGTGCATTGCCATGTGTAGGAGTCCCATTCTTGCTGTTGCAACCTCTGCAAGCATGGTGAGGAGAAAGGCTACACATCATGTAATGTTGTGACCTCATGTGTCTTCCATAATGCCAAAAATGCATTGGATGAGTTAATCCCTTGCACCTATAGCTTGAATGACTGGATGGTGATGAAAGGATTAGCCAAAGGTCCACATAAGCTTCCCAAGAGGAAGAGAGGTGATATCTTGCATGAGTGGAAGGGCTGCATCTTGAATTTCAAGCTTGAGAGGAAAGGATGGCTCGCAAAAGTGCAACATGTCTACATGGGAAAAGATATGTGGTTGCCTCCATCATTCAATCAATCTAGGATACCATCACACTATGAGCCTTTCTATCAATGTACCTTTTTCACCTATAAGTGTAATGAGTCCATTTGGAAAATTTGTGTTTGGTTTCTAAGAGCTCTTATTCATGGCAGATATTTTCCCTTCAAACTTTGAGGAGTGGGAACCAGTTGAGTCATTCATAGGTAAGTTCATTGCGATTCATGGGGATTTAGGTAATCAAATGCATGCAAGGGAGAAGTTGGCCTCCTTGCAAAGAAGAATGTGTATTGGTATAATGCAACATACATCACTCCAACGACATCATCAAGCTATGGCCGTCTGCAAACCATTGCACCATCACAACTTCAAGACATGGTTGTAGCATTGTGGACTAGAGTACATTGTAATCGTACAAGGACAAGATTGCAAAGGATGTAGGAATGGCCATGAAGTTCACATTTGGATCCAGTGGGCAAGATTATCTTGATTTATGCCTCTGCACATTTTTGCTTCTTTGTTTCAGAATATACATATGCATAGAAAAAAAAATATGTAGTCCTCAAGCGTGTAGATGAAAAATCTCTTGAAGATTTACTTGGGATGAATTGGGGAACCAGGTCAGGTGAACAAAAGGGTGATATGATTCAATGTCACACATGTAAAGAGAATGTGGTTATTAGATACCATATGTCACTCCAAGCTTTTCAGTACAAGCGCTGGAAGAAAACAAATGGCCAATGGCTTCCCCTAGACTCTAATGATGAATATAATATGGGGGTAAGTTTGTCTATTGATGTTGATGAGGGAGATTTTAAGAATGTGAATGTCACAGGTCAATGGACTCTAAGGGATGTGCAAGAACACCTATTGGTCATGGAGGATGGCATGTCAGAGTCCTTCAACTTTACCTTATAAGATGATGGAAAGATTAGCCGACATTTGGAAAAGTGCATGCATAGTGCCAATTTCATTCATCCTGCAACTTTGAAGATTGTTAACAATGTGTTTGACTAGTATAGCATTTAATTTTTTTCCAAATCCTAGTTCTTGTTTCAAAAGATGATGGACAATTAAATTGACATGTTATTTCTTTTGATGTTTTTTCCTTTGAGTTCATGGTAAAAGTTTTTCGACAAATTTGGGGATTTTACGATTTGTTTTAATTTTTAGGGTTTTGATATATATAAAGGGGTAAGAGCCATTTTTACGTTACATTTTCACTTTCACTTTTAGAGAGCCATAGAAAGTTCCATCCTCGAAACTTACTCACTCCATCAGTCACTATTTGCCATGGATTCAATTAGATCTACATTCCATTATTTCATCTCGCAAACTGCATTTGCAGGTTGCAAGGAATAGCTATTTTTTGTGTTTGATAGTACTTTAGATTTCCTAGGCACATATATGCGACACTTCACAAATCTCATCCATTACATGCAAGATAATTTCACTAATTTTGCATTTACACTTGATGATTCTTCAAAGAGATGGGTTCCAATAGATTACATCAAGTATCTATTCCTAGATGAACCCAAGTTTGTGAAGCGCTTGGCCCGCTTTTGTGATAATCTTACAAAGGAAGGGTTTAAAGGACGGTAGAATTGAAAGACGTCCTAGAAACGGGGATCACAGGAAATATAGGCACTAAATTCCTTTCATGGGAGATGACATTCATCTTTCTTCTCCAAGAAGGAAATTTAGAGGAAGAAGCCCCATCAACCAGCACCCCCTCTAGTAAGACTATTGATATCCTCGTCCCTAGACTAGACTCTGACATGTACATGGAAGAGAGTCTTGACCATGCAAGAGAGGAGATGGAACAGATCAAGCATTGAGCCTACTTCAAGAGCCCCCAATAAGAGTAGAGCAAGAAACTGCATTAGAGACCACTAACCCAGAAGCAGACTTATGGTCCTTGTCCCCCCTCATCATTGATGGAGAAGAGTATGTATTCTCCTCCATGACATAGAGGTTCTTTTTTGACTATGAGAGGACAAGGAACTTAGAGTCCTATCTAGGTTCGATGTTGACACAAGTGTCAAAGATCCTGGGGTTTTAGGTTCCGAAGACCAAATAATGGAAGAGTTTCTCCTGACGACGCTAGTTTCATTGAGCGATGCAGACATGTCCATATATGATGCACAACCCTCTCATGTAGAAGCTTCCACCTCCAAGACAGGTCAAGAGAAAGCTTCCACCTCCCAAATGGAATATCACACAGCACCTGATTCCATCAACATTGCAAATGAGGAAGGGATAGAAGCTGACGATGCTGTAGTGGTAAGTTCGAACAATATTTTGTATTTTGATGTTCTTCCGGTGTAATTTGTTGTCATTCTTCTAATGTTTGTTGAATTGTTACAGGAGACATTTGAGCTTGATGAATTCTCATCTCGATGGTGTAATGTTTGCCATTACCTTGACGAAGTCGTAGAGCACCTCGTGGTCTTCCACAACAAGTGTTCCCCTCAACGGCTTATGGAGCTACTGAAATGCAAGGCATCATCACGTGCTATTAGATACTCCAAAATTACTTGGAATGCCAACAAGGGGATTTTGGTACACCATCTGGCTGCTATCAATGCTTTTGGATTAAACATTCACGGCAAGGCATTGATGGCAATTTAGCTATGTCTTTGTTAGCAGGAGAGGAGGATCTTAGTGCTATTGTAGCTAGGTTTACATCTAGGAGTCCACTAGGGGATTCAAAGAACCCTATTCTCAATGTTCTAGAACTAGCTAAGAAGAAAGATAGTCTGTGAGGCCTCTTGTAAATGTAAACATATGTTTCAATGGATACATGACTTTAATGAGTACATGTCTTTCTTATTTGTTTTAAGTCATCATTGCTCTTCATGAATTCATAATGTTTATTCTTTTGTTTTTTTAAAAGTCATTGATGCTATATTTGTTTGCTCCAAAACTCGGAACATTAGAGCGGAATTCTCGAGCTGCTGCTCCTCCCCACTCCCTTGCTACCCCCTCTCCCTCAGCCCCTCCCTCCCTCTCTCCCTTGCCCTCAGCCCTTCCCCCTCCCCCTCCCTCAGCCCCTCCCTCCCTTCTCCTCCTCTCCCTCTCAGCCCGCCCCCTTCCCTTTAGCCCACTCCCTCTCCTCTCCCTCTCAGCTTGCACCGCCGCCCCCTCCCTGCCTCTCAGCCCGCCCCCTCCCTGCCTCTCCTTCCTCTCCCCCTCCTCTCCCTCTCAGCCTGCGTCGCCCCCTCCCTTCCTCTCAGCCGCCCCCTCCCTGCCTCTCCTTCCTCTCCCTCTCCTCTCCCTCTTAGCCTGCGCCGCCCCCTCCCTCCGCCCCCTCCCTGCCTCTCCTTCCTCTCCCTCCCCTCTCCCTCTCAACTTGTGCTGCTGCCCCCTCCCTCCCTCTCCTCTCCCTCCTCTCCCTCTCCTCTCAACCTGCCGCCCCCTCCCTGCCTCACAGCCCCCGCCCCCTTCCTGCCTCTCCTTCCTCTCCCCCTACCTCCCTCTCAGCCTGCCCCCTCCCTCCCTCTCAGCCTACCCCCTCCCCTTCAGCCTCTCCCCTCTACCCCTCCCCTCCTCGCCCCTACCCCCGCTCTCTCCTCATCTCCTTTCCCTGTTCTCTACCCCCTACCCTCGCCTTTTTCCTTCCTTATTCTCCCGCAGCATTTTTTGGAGCGAAAGGAGCCCCCAAAATTGTCAGAGTCGGCGGCCTCCTCACCTCGATTGGTGATGGATATTCCGTTAGCCAATCCTACTCCACCTCCACCGGCCGCGAAAACTATTTTTTTTTCTAAAGACGAGTTGCAGTAGTTCAAGAAGGATGTAGAGATTGAATGCTCTACCACGTTGCTAGCATGCATCTTCAAGTCTCACCCCTCTAGATCCCAAGCTAGAGACTGCTGATGCTTGCAGCTTTCCCCCCAGACCTCACTCCACGATTGTTAGATGTTCGTCTTCTGGGACGAGGATTTTTCCAGCTTGTTTTTGACACTCCAGAGGCTGCGAGCACTGTGCTCAAAGCTGAGTTCTTACACCTGGGACACAGGAAGATCTTCTTTGATGCCTTTGATATTGGTTTCGACCCAGTGGAGGTAGATAAGGAAATCTTTTCGCTCTTCATCAGATCTCCTGGGCTTCCCTAGGTTTACCATCGACTTCTTTCTGTTATTGGGGAGCATTTTGGCATGGTTTGCTTAGATCCCACCCCTCCCTGGGTTGCCATTGACTGCAGCAAAGGCAACCAAGGCTAATGGGGTACCTAGAGTTAGGGTCCTCTATAAGGATCCTAACCTCAAGATGGACCATGTTATGATCCAACGCCCGGATGGTTCCTTTTTTTGCCAGAGAGTAGAGATTTCAGGCAGACAAGACCAGTGCAGGATATGCAAGACCATTGGACACTTTGCCAGGGATTGCCCTAGGAAGAAGAAAAGGCCCAAGAAGCCCTCTAGTACAGCTACCACCCCATGGCCTCGACAGGGGGGTGGTACAGGTCCAGCACTTGCTCCTCGGCCTCGACAGAGGGGTGGTACAGGTCCAGCACCTGCTCCTCGACCTCCACATGGTGGTACAAGTCCAACACCTTCTCCTCGGCCTCGACAGGGGGGTGGTACAGGTCCATCACCTGCTGCTCGACCTCCACCTACCTCAGGGGCACGCGACGTATTCCAGTGGGTTCCCACACGTGTGTAGATCCCTCCTTTAATTCACGAGGGTACACTAGTGGACTCTGCTTCACCTGAAGTTGTCCCTCCAATCTCACCTCTCACAGTCCGAGACACTGAAGCTTCGACCTCCTCCCCGGTTGTAGCTTCTTCCTTAGAACCAGTGGTGCCAGACACTCTTCTTGAGGCAATAGAGGTCTCCGCGACTGGGTAGACACAGGATAGAGAGCAGTCCTCACTTCCTTCCTTGGATAGGGGGAAGGGGATGGTTCACACTATTGATCATCTTCCCTCAGAAGGGATCCTTCGCACTCCGATGTCTGGCTTGCTTCACATGAACTCATTTTCAGCCCTGGCAGATGATTCCGATTTCCTAGAGGAGGAGTTTGTGCCCACTACTTTTGGGGAGCCAGTGATTGGGTTTCCTGTTAACAGGGCTTCTTCTTCAGGTGGCAGGGTTCTTTCCCCTGTTGATTTTTTGCCACTTGGTTCCATTCCTCGCTCCTTGAGTAGGAGGTCTTCCCTTGTTGAGGGGTTTGTTTCTGCCACTAGGTCGGGTAAGGTGTTCCACTCTACATCCTCCCGTCGATGAGGATTATTAGTTGGAACATACAGGGCCTAGGTGGCATCCCACATCGCCGCCGTAGATAGCTGACCAGGATTAGCTTCATCCAGGTGTTACTGGGGGTTCCATTGATATCTTATTTATTCAAGAGCACAAACTGGATTCTAGAGATTGTGCCAAGTCATGCAAGTTGCTTTCTGACCATACTTTTTGGTTGCCTACCTTGGGCACCAGGAGGGGCACTTCTATTTCAGTTTCGCAGTCGGTTCTCCCCTTAGTTGTTGGACACGGAGTCATTATTCCCTCTAGAGCTCAGTGGATTATTCTTTTGATTGGAGGGTGTAAGGTTGGTTTCCTTAACCTGTATGCTGCCAACATTAGAGGGGAATGTGTCCTTATGTGGAAGGATTTGCTCTCCTGGGCCCCCATTGCGGATTCATGGGTGATTGGAGGTGACTTTAACATGGTTGAGTTACTGGCAGACAGAAAAGGGGGTAGAGAAGGAGGACTTCACTCTTTGGAGAGAGCAGCTTGGGATGCCTTCCTTTTTCACTTCTGTGGCATAGATACTTGGTTGGATGATGCCTTTCTTATTCAGCCACAATCCCTCCTGTTCTCTTGGTTGAACAAGAGGCATCATATGCCTATTCATTCACGCATTGACAGATTCTATGTAGATGATTGGGCACTAGACAGAGGTGGATCAGTATGCATTGCTGCTGGGGTTTCCACTTCAGACCACTTTCCTGTTGTGATGGCTATCTCAGAGCCTCACTTGAGAGGCCAGTCTGCCAGCATCAGGATTTCAGATGCCTTGTACATAGAGGAGGACCTTACAGAGGCAGCCCTGCAGATATTGGTTTCTCATGTCCAGGGTGGGCAGCCATATCCATCACATGTAGCTGCTGCCCTTTTCGGTATTAGCGACTTCTACCTCTCAGTTGCTTGTACCAGGATACGAGATATTCTCAGACGTGAGATTGGTGTTCGCCAGCAGTTGGTAGCTTGTAGAGGGAAGAGCAGAAACGGCCGTCAGATGCTTGGATTCAGGAGCGCCTTGCTACAGCAAGGGCTCATCAGCAGATATTGCTTGAGTAGAGAGCAGAGTATGCCTTTCATGCACGGGAGTCCTTCTGGATTCATATGGGTGGTAGAGTCAATAAACACTTTTTCTCTACTCTTGGCCCTAGACATAGTAGAGAGAGTGTATCCAGCTTATTGACTCACATGGGGTTTTACAAACAGAGCCTGATGATGTCTTACGCATAGCTTCAGATTTTTTTGCCACCCTTCTTACTACTGTGATCCTGAGACACATGATAGAGAGGATGCTAGACAGGCTATTTGGTAGAGCATCCCTTTGTTGGTGAATCCAGGTATGCATGTTTTGCTCGATGCACCTTTCACCAACACAGAGTTCAGGACTGCACTTTCAGCCCTTCACAAGGGCAAGTGCCCAGGTTCGGATGGCCTCACCCCTTATTTTTTCATTGCATTTTGGGATATGATTGGAGACTACATTACTTCAGCCCTACAGGCCGTTTGGGACTCTGGCGAGATGCCTGGGTCGTTTACAAAGGGTCTCATCCACCTCATCACGAAAGGAGGTTGCAAAATTTAGTGTCCCGGTGGATCACACTTCTGGGGACTTGTTACAAGATTCTGGCCAAGGCAATCAGTCCCCGATTGCAGCCCCTTCTCCCTGATCTTATTCATGACACTTAGACGGGATTTGTGCATGGAAGAAGCATTTTTATAACATTTTCTCTTTCTGGGAAGCTTCAGAGTGGGCCATGCAGAGTGGCCAGAATCTAGCCATTCTACTTTTGGATTTTGAGAAATCTTATGATAGAGTAGATTGGGGTTTTTTGGAGGGCACCCTTCTATGCTTTGGCTTTACTGATGCTTGGATCAGAGGTGTTTCCTCTTTGTACAGATCAGCCCATAGCCAGGTACTTATTGGTGGGGTAAGGGGTGAGAGATTTTAGATTTTGAGATCGGTCCGTCAAGGATACCCCCTTGCTCCTTTCCTTTTTTTGTTCATGGCCGAAGCTATGAGTATCTATGTTAGATCTCAAGCTAACATCTTTGGGCTGAGACTTCCCATCAGAAGGGAAGAGGAGCTACTTGACAGTGAGTTGGCAGATGACACAGTAGTTTACTTAGATGCCACTCCACAGATGCTCACTTCTTTCAGGACAGCATTGGATTTATTTTGCTTGGCGGCAGGGCGTAGATAAATTGGCATAAATCCAATGGCTTTTGGATCAGTGATGAGTACACTCCAGTTTGGGGGCTTGACATAGGATTCACTTGGGTTCAGAGGGGTGTGCCTATCAGGTATTTGGGCTGCTAGGTCAGCTTGGATATTTCTTCCATGCAGCAGTTTGCTCCCGTATTGGAGAGCATCAGGAGGAAGCTTCTTTTTTGGAGCTCAGCCAAGCTGGATCTTGCCTCTAGAGTTGTGGTGGTGAACCAGGTCCTCTTGGCCACGGCTTTGGTTTGTTTGTTCATGCTGGTGCTGTTCTAGAGACTGCATCATTTAGCTCAGGAGACCGATCAGAAACTTTCTTTGGAGTGGGCTTGACGACACAGCAGATGCCTTAGCCAGGGTGGCTTTGGAGACCCTCATCCTCCCTACACAAGAAGGGGGTCTCAATATTATTGATCCAGATTTACAGTGCAGAGCTTTACTATGCAAGATGGTGGTGCGGGGACTTATGCCAGGACAGGAACCATGGAAGGACTTTCTTATTAGCAGCATACAGAGGTGCACACCTTCTTCAGGAGGAGATTGGATGAGTAGTGTTAGGTGGATCTTCACCACAGCACACCTTAGATCACCTTCGTCCCCTCTCATGGTTGCCATTTTGAAAGCTTGGGCCAGTTTCAGGAGCACTCTTTGGAGGATTCCTCCTTCCTCTCATGAAGAGATTGATAGGCAACCCATCATGTGGAATGATAGTATTTTAGATGATCATGGCAGACCACTGGGTGCCTTCACTCTACATGCAGTGGTCCAGGTGGGAGAGGGGACCTGCATCATCTATGGAGTCTTGGAAAGCTTTCCGCAGGCTTCAAGAGGAGACCAAATGAAGGTTGATAGAACATCTCAAAGGGAGTGCAGGGAGGATCTTGCAGATCGAGGTAGCCCTTCCAGAGGTTTGGGTAGACATAGATGATATGCCACTCACTTGCTCCACTTGGGCAGGTACTTTTATGAGAGGTGGTGTTCTGCTTCAGGTTTTGGACTTTCGAGATGCACAGGAGGATGCTTTATTTTTTAGTGTCCAAGATGGTGGCTCAGGTCCATAGAGGACATCTTGCTTGAGTCTACTTTTCAGCCTATCAAGGTTGTAGGTCTTTTGGTGCAGGGATCAGATTCAAAGTGGTTCCTAGACCCAGACCCCCGGCTACTCTCCACCAGGTCTTGGAGGCTTTGGCTCTATGGGGGAGTTCCCATCAGGTATTTGCAGTGGGACACCAGAGAGAGGGAGTGGATTGACGCAGGGCATTGAGAGAAGAGCATCCCCTTCTTTTGTTACATGGTCAGTAATGCCAGGAGATTCAGCTCAGTAGTAGAGGTTGGAGACCTTCCAGAGTTCCTCATTGGGAGACATTTGATATCACTGCGGATCTGCAGAGGTGCTTCTGGAGGAGACTCTGGAAATCCCACAGGAATAGAAAGATCACTATCTTCTTTTGGCTCTCTATCCATGGTGGGACTGCAGCGAACCTTTGGAGATCCAGGTTCGGAGTCGACCCTACTTGCCCTCGTTGCCTCTCTACTTCGGAGACTATTCAACATTGCTTATGGGATTGCAGACAGGCGAGGATGATTTGGATGGGGGTAGCCAGGATTTTCAGTCACTTTGCCCACTCCCCATTCTTCATGACATGGGGCTCAGTGGCTTAGCTTTCTCCTACAAGGCCTCAGGTATTCTATGAGAGATTTGACTCCTCTCTGGCCATTTCGGTTCGACGTCATCAAATTGAGTCCTGTTCGTTGGATGTGGTACCACACCTTCCTTTTATAGCTGTACATGCCTCTGTGGATACTTCTTGGGAGATTCTAGCAAGCATAGCATCCTAGCATATCTCAAGAGCCAGATGCATAGAGGCTTTGGAGGGCACTCAGGTTCATCCCTCGCACACATTGGCTAGTATCTGGATAGACACCGTACATACTTTGATGGCCATATGGACGAGTACGCAGGGAGACTCCGTGCAGCCTCAGCTAGGAGGGCTTCTTTCTTCAGGGAATGGAAGGATTCTCCTTTCTTCTCTGAGACTACTACAGGGCTGAGGTGGCACTTTCAGCCTCAGCCTTGGTTGTTTTCCACCTCACTCTGAGGGGGTTTTTATTTATCCTCATGATTTTATGATGTATTCCGCTTTGAGCTTGCTCTTGTGGGTTTTTTCTCTTACTTAATAGAAGTCTCTTTCTTGAAAAAAAAAAAATTTTGTTCGCTCCTTTTGTCTTAATTTAATGCGTTTCTAGCCAATTTAGTATGATTTTCATTAATTCTGGGTCTCCAAAGTTCATTTCTGTGAAATCCTAGAGGAATTTTACCATGCCGTAGAAGGCGAAAGTGTCTAGGACATTGCGAGGAGTCCAGAGTGTTTGAAACCTCCCACGGCATGAATTTGACATTTTGGACTTTCCAAAATGCCCAAATTCACACCGCAGTGGGTTTAGGGCATTTTGGGCTCCTCATGATGTCCCAAAAACTTTTGCCTTATGTGCCATGGCGAAATTCATCCAGAATTTGATAGAATTTAAAAGTAGCATTGAAATGAATACTAAATTCAGTCATAAACATGGAGAATTCACATGACAATGCGATAGTGTGAAAAAGCAAGATATATTTTTTAATTAAAAAATATTGCCCCTTGGGCCTTAGATACAAGAATGCTCCTTCAAGGTTGGGGGGTAGTCTAAGTCCAAGGCTGGGCTCCAGGAGATTCTAAGGCTTTAAGCTTGGCCAGCACCATGTCCTTGTCCATGACCATGATGTGCTTTGTGTGGATGGCACACAAGTTGGCATCCTCGAACAAAGAGGTGATGACTTACTCACAGCCTCATGGAGCACCCCCATATCTTTTGTGTTAAAGCACACATCATCCTTGTACCCCTATGCTATCTCTCGTAGCACACGTTGAAGGGAGTACACGGGATTAGGTTGTTAGTGCTCTTCTATAGCTGTCCAATCTCCCTTAAGGGCCTCGCTGCTAGCTTTGCTCTATATGGCTTTGTGACTCTTGGTGGAGGCCGTACAGGTACCCAAATATGGCTTCATGGCCTCTTTTCTGATTTGAACTTCTTGCACTGCTCTTCTCTGTGTTGATCCTCCTCTGAATCCTCATCTCATCGATGACTTGAGCTTTCACCATTTTTGGAGTCCTTGTGATGGGGCTTCCTTGGTATTTGCTTTACCTTGAGCCCCCATGGTTGCACAAGCACAGGAACTACGTCCATGATGGGCTCTATCACCGGGAGAGGGATGATCGTACTCTTTCTTGCGGTTTGTTGAATCCTCTCCGAAAGGTTCTTAATATCGAGTAGGTTCTCAAAAACATTTTGCTCATTCAGATTGAGTCCTCTGACATGGGCGTCCTCCTAGGAGTAGGGGGTTGGCTAACTTTACAGAAGGCTCATAGGATTCAAAGGAGGGAACATGCTCTTGGTACTTGGGGGAGGGCTGTGGGGAGGGGAAGGTTCATGCAGAGGAGAAGGTTCATGAGACTTGGGAGAGGGCTCAAGAGACTTAGGGATTGTGTGCATGAAGAAATATATTACAAATATTACATCATCACATATTCATATCAAAATTCTCATCACACAAGGATTTATTTCCAAATAATCACATCATCACACATTCATATCATAAAATTGTGTGCATGAAGAAATATATTACAAATATTACATCATCACATATTCATATCAAAATTCTCATCACACAAGGATTTATTTCCAAATAATCACATCATCACACATTCATATCATAAAATTGTGTGCATGAAGAAATATATTACAAATATTACATCATCACATATTCATATCAAAATTCTCATCACACAAGGATTTATTTCTAAATAGTCACATCATCACACATTCATATCATAAAATTGTGTGCATAAAGAAATTATATAAATATCATGATTATGCCACTTAAGTAATAAGTCACAAATTGGTGTATAATCAACAAAAACTACAAACACAACATCATACATGCATCACAACTCTTGTGATGCTTCTAGTGGAGACTGTGGCAACTCTTCTGATGCTTCCAATGGAGGCCATGGTGCTGTAGATGTACACTCGGTCTCTACTTCTTCTGTAGTATGTAGTGCTTTCGGAGTAGACTCAGTATCCTCTTCCTTAAATGCCTTAAATGCAAGCGGAGGCGATGGCAACTCTTCTGATGCTTCCAGTGGAGGCTGTGGTGCTGTAGGTGTACATTGGGTCTCTACTTCTTCTGTAGTGTGCAGTGCTTTCATAGTAGACTCAGTCTCCTCTTCCTTAAAAGGAAGCTCTGATATTGCTTCAATTGCACGTTGTATTCTAATTGCAGCAATTAGGTCTCGAATGATTTCAGCCCTAAACAATTGTATATCCTCTTCTGAATATTTGAGCTCAAAAGAGTCTTCCGATGAGATCTGTGGCTTAAGTGAGAAAATTTCTTTGAAAATGAACATGCAGTTGTAGGCAACTCTCCACCCACAACTATGCCCATCTTCCTGCTCTACTACTAAACGCTTTTGGAAGTCTACCGAGTCTTTGTACTGTCCTGTTTCTCTGATAGCAAATAACAACTTCTCAATCGACCTGCTCATCGTGACATATTAAAAAAACTTAGTGTGTCTATCACATAAGGTACATGATATAGAAGTAACAACAGATTAATAGAATACTTACGTTTGCACTGAGCCATGAAAGCCTGCAATCGAGTTAACAAACCAACAATAGTTGTCTTCAAGGTTCCAAACCACCAGACTCCAATGTTCCCTACACGAATAATTTAGAACCATTATTATTTAACACAATGTTACCAGTATAAGATGAAAATAAAGGTTGCCATGATACTTACATCTCATGATATGCCATAAATAGGACTCGCACGCCATGTAAATGTCAAGGCAGTAATAATTTACAAACATCGGCTATTGTCTTTCTGCTATCGCTAAGTATAGGAGAAAGGAGGGAATCCAACGTATACACACGATTTTGTACGACTCTACCAAATCGTGAGATAACTATACTGCACCAACAAATAAATGAATATTAGCTTATTAGATTTAATCAAAATATTGAATTATCAAGTAGAGAAAAAGTTTGTATCAAACCTGAGAATGGCCATCATAACGTTGTTATTGACCTCATTTGAAGCTCTAGAGAGAATTGAAATCTCCTCTCCTCCAAATTCAAGATACTGAGGTCCATGTTGAATCATAACCCTAACATTAAAAGAGCTTCCCAATTCTTCTAATGAAGCCATGTTTGTAGAGTTGAGGTCTTCTATCCTCTTTAACTCTTTGATGGCATTCATTTCGCAATCAATGATTGCTCGAATGGTACATGTTATAAATGCATAGAGATGCAAATCCGTATATGTTGACAGTGTGGTGTCATTTTGTATCTCAAAAATTTGACCAAGTACCAAAAAGCAATTGTAGCCCACCCTCCATCCACAATTATAGATGTGGCTATTCTCTTGATGTGATACCTGACATGTTATATACTCTATTTGTTGTGCCAAGTCACATTGCCGCATTACTATGTTGATAGCATCTACTAACTTTCGAGCTGATCTGCACATCAAAACATATAACAACAGTGAATATGTGCATTGCATATCAATCTACATGTCAAGAAGTGACAACAAGTGTAGTCTATACTTACTCTAACACATTGCCATGGACGGATGTCATTGAGTTGGCAAAGAAGCACTTCTTCGCAAGGATGTCCACGACTACCAGACTCCAATGTGAGCTGCATTATCAATAAAGAATAATTACTATGTTTGAGACAATTCTAGCAATGCAATAGAAAAAACAAGTAGGGTTTGATGCTTACTTCTCATAATATGCTATAAAAATAACTCGTGCGTCATTCATAGGAACGTGCTTCAACCACTTGCAAACATTCTCTATGGTTTCTTCTTTGTTGCTAAGCACTTCCGAAATATGAGGATCGAGCATATATGAAACGCTTTGTATATTTTGTGGAAAATTTGCTATAACATTACTATATTTAAAAAAAAAGTATTAGCTTCTTGGGTTTAATCAAAATAAGCAAAGTATAAAGCCAAGGAAAAGGCTGCATCAAACCTGAGGATGGTTGTAATGACTTTGACATTAACCTCATTCTTAGGATTCAAGAGGATTGAAATCTCTTCTTCACCAAATTCAAAAAAATGAGGTTGTTGTCGAATTAACAACATAGCAGTGAATGAACTTCCAATCTGCTCCAATAGATTCATATTTTTATGACTCATCTTATTGAGGGAGTAGTCTACATCGTATTCTTCTTCACTTGCAATGTCCTCCACATCCTCCTTCTGCCATAAAAATATTAAAAAGTTATGCGATGTACACATCCCAAATAAAGGCTTAAACAAGCAGATAAGGTTTCATACATGCTTTCATTAGAGTAAGTCTCTCCTCTGCTTGGAGCAAAAATTTAAAAAGGTTTCATACACACTTTCATTAGAGTGAGTCTCTCCTCCTCTTGGATGAAAATTTTAAAAAGTTATGAGATTTACACATCCCAAATAAAAATAATGGTTTAAATAATCATAGAAGTATAAAGATAGCATGCTTTCATTAGACAAGTTATGAGATTTACACATCCCAAATAAAAATAATGGTTTAAATAATCATAAAAGTATAAAGATAGCATGCTTTCATTAGACTCAGTCTCTTCTCCTCTTGGAAGAAAATATAAAAAAGTTATGAGATTTACACATCCCAATTAAAGGCTGGAACAAGCATACAAGTATAAAGATAAGGTTTTATACATGCTGCAATGTAGTCATATTTTCATGTTGTTTCCCAATGGTAGTAATTAGATGCTGAATACTCTCAGCCCGAAATGCTAGCAGATCAGTTTCTGTATATGATTCCATTTTGACTGGTAACTCCAAATCAAAAATCTCTCTAAGAAACAACATGCAGTTGTAGGCAACTCTCCACCCACAGCTGTGTCCATCTTTTTGCTCCACTGGCAGACGTCTTTTGAATTCTACTTGATCTTGTTGCTCCGTGGTTGTTCTGACAGCAGATACTAGCCGATATGCAGCACTGTCCAGCATGACATATGAAATATATTAACGATTCTTCATCCACTTATGTGCCCATGCCTTTTCCTTAGCTATGGGGATAAAGCGGCTATATGATTCACAATATTAGGGTCAATATTGCATTGACCAGTAGGGATATCTTTTTCTTTGAGCAAATATCTAATCGCACTATCCACTGCATCATGTTTCACCTGTATGTTGATGCACTCCTCCATGCAATGATCTTTGTCCTTCCTACCTAAAAACCATTCTTTGTCCTTCCTACCTAAAAACCATTGTTGCATAGCTGTCCGGCAAATATTTTATGAGCCTCCACATTCTTGTTGTCACCTCTTTTTTCTCAACCTTTGACTTTTGGGATAGTAACAAAGGACCTTCATAAGTAACCTCACCCTTCTTGTATGCACGGTGGATTGTCACAAACTTTCTCAAACACCTCATCAGGTCAAAAAATTATACTTGTGTAGTCTGCATATCTATCTCTTGCTACCTTGAAGCTTGTGAGAGATGATTCTTCCCGTTCTTGACTTCCCCTTGGTACAACTGCACTTAAATATGTATAAAAATTGACTTATGTGTCTGCATCTACTTTTGTGGTAGTTCTTTTCAAATGTGTTGCTAGAGAACCAAGTGTCGTCCATAAACACCTCGCTTTCATTAGGATTTCTGATGTCGAGGTTATCTTACGTTTTGCAAAAATATCATGATTCAGTCTTTTGGACTCAATCAAATATTTTGTTGGATGCTTAAAAATACATATTGTGGCCATATAAAAATTGAAGGGAAGAACCTTTGAAATTTGCTCTGCAATGAGTCTTCTAGAGTCCCTTGGTTGTCTAGTAAGTTCATTACAGGCATATGCATAATGCTGACCATCAATTGGCTCAAATTTACAATGCAGCAAGAAATTTTTCTTTTCCTCTTTCAAAAATTTCTTGGAATTTGCCTCTTCACCCTGTTCATGCAGAATTTATGGAAGGCTTTGTGTGAAGAATTTGTTGAAAGTCTCCTCAAAATGGGTAGCTCCTTCAAACATAACTCCATTGTCATGGCTACCTATATTTGGATAGAACATGATTGGACGTAAGACTACATTAGAGACCACGAGTTTCTTGCCATCCACCAAAGCCTTGAATATCTCCATCGCATAAGATATATCAAGATTCCTATTATTGGTAAAAATAGTTGCTAACTCCACATCTCGAGCATTCATAGCATAGGGCTTTTGTCCCCATATATATCCGACATCATCTTCTATGATCATCTCTTTAAGATGAGATTCTTTATTGACATGAGCTCATCTTGATCTTCCTCAACCTCTTGATCTAACTCTTCTTCCTCTAAATTTTCTCTATCCTCCTCTTTCTCTTGTACCTGAAGTTTCTGAGCAGAGGAACGTCGTCTTTTTTTCAAAGTAGCCTTTGAAATTGTGTCCTCTTAATCTTTTATATGTCCTTTTTGAACAAAGGAATGTTGTCTTTTTCTAAAAGTAGCCTTTGGAACTGTGGCCCTTGTAGTATTAATATTTTCTATTTTGCATCTTTCTTTTCCTTTAATAGGTTGCACCAACGTGACCATGGCTCATCGATCTTTTGTATTTCTTTAGGCTACAATGGTTGTGTTGCTTCTTCATTTTTTTATTCGAATGCAGCATCTGCTTATGTTTCTATCTCAAAGAGTTTGTGTGCAGACCCTTGATGTGGGGCTCCTTTTCTAGGCTGCTTCTAAGCCAAATTAGGAGCTCTCTGTTGTCCCTATTTTACCCAAGTGTAGGTTTCAAGGGTGTTGGTCACCTACAATCATGTTGTTGCTCATTGTATCATAGGTGTTCACAAGTGTGGCATAGGTCCTCGGGTCATGTTCCAGTGAGAGGTGTAAGCTAAAGCGTGGAAAGCAGATCTCATGTGCACATGAATGAGAAAGAGGGATTGATTATAACAATTGATGGAGCCTTTCGCCTCCACAGGAGTTCAAGGGTTTAGAAGGGGATTTTAGAGTTAGAAAGGGGGATAGGGTTGAGAGAGTTAACTAGGAGTTCCAAGTTTCAGAGGGGTTGCAGGGTTTAGGAGTCTAAGGTTGAGGAGTGGAGAGCTAGTCTCCTTCATAAATTTGAGGCATAAGGGTGTGAAGATAGTGGGAGAGAAGGAAGGAGTCTCACTTGCAGCTTTCCCACATACACAATGGGGGAATGCACACAAAGGTGGAGGCTGAAAACAGTTTTCCTCTTCTTAGTTGTGAAAGCTAGTCTAAGGTTGAGGAGTGGAGAGCTAGTCTCCTTCATAAATTTGAGGCATAAGGGTGTGAAGATAGTGGGAGAGAAGGAAGGAGTCTCACTTGCAGCTTTCCCACATACACAATGGGGGAATGCACACAAAGGTGGAGGCTGAAAACAGTTTTCCTCTTCTTAGTTGTGAAAGCCAAAAGAACTCTAGTACAAAGAAATAGAATAACCCTATATGTGGGTCTCAAACCAAACTCAACTAACTAAGGTGGCATACTAACTGAGCCACGAACTAGAGTACATAAGGATAGCTATCATCCAGCTATTATTCATGGGCGGTGTACCAACCGCATCTGCAGCTAACAAGTCGGTGACATAAATGCACAACGGTCACCCTGGCATGGAGCTTGATATCTCAACAATCCCCCTCAAGCTCAATCCCAATTCCTGCACACCAAGCAGGTCTCTGAACTTGTGCAGCTTCTCTGCACCCAATGCCTTCATGAATATGTCAGCTACCTGATCCTCTGTGCTAACATAAACTAGATCAATAAGGCCTAGTAAAACCTTCTCCCACACATAGTGATAATGCACCTCAATGTGCTTTGTTCTAGCATGATAGATTGGGTTATTTGCCAAGTGTATACTGCTCATGTTGTCACAATAAATGACAATTGGCCCATCCGTAGAGCTTATACAACCAAGCTACCTCTCACATGTAGCCATTGCTGCACCCCTGTACTTAGCCCTTTGCTCGACAAGGCAATTGTAGACTATTTCTTACTGCTCCAAGTGACTGCAGCACTCCCAAAAGAGAACACATATCCACTGGTAGATCGTCTATCAGAAATACTACCAGCCCAATCAGCATCAATGTATCCATGCAACTGTCTCGCAACTGTATCTAAACCCCAGTCTCATAAAATAGTCCATACTGCAATGTGGACTTCACATACCTCAGTATGCGTCTAGCCCCATCCAAATGTGGTTTCCTTGGAGCCTGCATAAATTGATTTACCAAACCAACATCATAGCTCAAATCTGGCCCGGTAATAATCATATAAATCAAACCTCCTACTATGCGTCTGTACATAGTAGGGTGTTCCAAAAGATCATGTGCATCTGTGCTCAGCTTCACATTCTGCTCCAAAGGAACTGAAATAGGCTTATAGCCTGTCATCCCATATTTGGACAGCATGTCCAATCCATACTGCCTCTGCAAGAGCCATATCCCACTTGTGGATCTAATCACCTCAATGCCCAAGAAGTAACGCAGCTCTCCCAAATCCTTCATCTCAAACTTCTACTTCAATAGAATTTTGACATGAAGGATATCTTCATCACTATCACCTGTGATGATCAAATCATCAACATAAATGACAAGCATCATAATGCCTTTCTCTGTTTTTCTCACATAAAGTGAGAAATCTACCTTGGAAATTTGAAAGCCAATAGTGACAAGATACTATCCTATCTTGTCAGACCATGTCTGGGTGCTTGCTTCAAGCCATACAAGGCTTTCTTCAACCTGCAAACAAACTCAGGATGAACAGCATGAACATATCCTGGTGGCTGCTCCATATAGACCTCTTCTTGCAAATCACCATGCAAGAAAGCATTCTTTACATCCATCTGATGTAAAGACCATCCCTTTGATATAGCCATAGCAATGATTGCTCTTATGGTTGCCCTCCTTGCAACCGGATTAAATGCTTCTTCATAATCAATGCCATATGTCTATGCATACCCCTTGGCAACTAATCTTGCCTTGTATATGTTCACAGAACCATCTGCATTGTGCTTCTTATACACCCACTTGCAGCCAATTTTATTCTTGTCTTTAGGCAAAGGCACCAATTCCCATGTAGCATTTGCTTCCAAGGCATCCATTTCTTTATCCATGGCTTTCTCCCATTTTTCTTTTCCCATGGCTTGCTCAAAAGAAGTGGGTTTTGGTTCATGTATCACTTTGATCATATAGGCATAGTGAATGGCTATAAATCCATCATATTTCAGCCTATCCATAGGATACCTAGCTCTGGTAGACCTGCGCAAAATAGGCTCACTACCAGGTGCTCTCAAAACATCCCTTGTCTTCCTTACTCCAGGTGTAACAATAGAAGGAATACCCAACTCATCATCAAGGCTCTATTCTGGGCCACTGGATTCACCATCCACATAAGAGTGACTTGCATTCACATCAACCATGGGCTAATCTACTTTCTCTTTTCCTTTTTGTGATACTTGCATACCACTATCTGCATCCAAATGCGGTTTCCTTGGAGCCTGCATAAACTGACTTACCAATCCAACAGCAGAGCTCAAATTTGGCCTGGTAATAGTCATATAAATCAAACTTCCTACTATGCGTCTGTACATAGTAGGGTCTTCCAGAAGCTCACTTGCATCTGCGCTCAGCTTCACATTCTGCTCCAAAGGAACTGAAATAGGCTTACAGCCTATCATTCCGTATTTGGATAGCATGTCCAATCCATACTGCCTCTGCAAGAGCCGTATCCCACTTGGTGATCTAATCATCTCAATGCCCAAGAAATAACGCAGCTCTTACAAATCCTTCATCTGAAACTTCTGCTTCAATAGCATTTTCACATGAAGGATATCTTCATCACTATCACCTGTGATGATCAAATCATCAACATAAATGACAAGCAGCATAATACCTTTCTCTGTTTTTCTCACATAAAGTGAGAAATCTGCCTTGGAAATCTGAAAGCCAATAGTGACAAGATATATCCTATCTTGTCAGACTATGCTCTAGGTGCTTGCTTCAAGCCATACAAGGCTTTCTTCAACCTACAAACAAACTTAGGATGAACAGCATGAACATAACCTGGTGGTTGCTCCATAAAGACCTCTTCTTGCAAATCACCATGCAAGAAGGCATTCTTTACATCCATCTGATGTAAAGACCATCCCTTTGATGTAGCCATAGCAATGACTACTCTTACAGTTGCCATCCTTGCAACCGGACTGAATGTTTCTTCATAATCAATGCCATATGTCTGTGCGTACCCCTTGACAACTAATCTTGCCTTGTATCTGTTCACAGAACCATCTGCATTGTGCTTCACCTTATAAACCCACTTACAGCCAATTGCATTCTTGTCTTTAGACAAAGGCACCAATTCCCATGTAGCATTTGCTTCCAAGGCATCCATTTCTTCATCCATGGCTTTCTCCCATTTTTCTTTTCTCATGGCTTGCTCAAAAGAAGTGGGTTCTAGTTCCTGTATCACTTTGACCATATAGGCATAGTGAATGGCTGTAAATCCATCATATTTCAGCCTATCCACAGGATACCTAGCTCTGGTAGACCTGCGCAAAATAGGCTCACTTCCAGGTGCTCTCAAAACATCCCTGATCTTCCTTACTCCAGGTGTAACAATAGAAGGAATACCCAACTCATCATCAATGCTCTGTTCTGAGCCACTGAATTCACCATCCACATAAGAGTGACCTGCATTCACATCAAACAAGGGCTGATCTACCTTCTCTTTTCCTTTTCATGATACTTGCATACCACTATCTACATTGCTTTTGTGGGGTATGACTGCATGAATATTGCTGCTTTATGCCATGCTCCTGCAGGAACCTTGCAAACTCATTTGAGAGGTACTCTCCGCCTCCATCTGACCTTAGGCATTTTATTTGCAGGCCTGTTTCTTTTCCAACCATAGCTTTAAAAGCTTTGAAATGCCCAAACACTTCACTTTTCTTTTTCATAAAATACACCCAAACTTTTCTACTGTAGTCATCAATAAAAGTGACAAAATAATGACAGCCTCCAATAGATGCAGCTTTAGTAGTCCACACATCAAAGTGGATTAATTCCAATGGCTTCTTACTCTCTTGAACATGCCTAGGAAATGGTTTCCTTGCCTGTTTTCCAAATTGACAGGCTTCACATACCTTATGCATTTTTGCAACCTTGAATTTAGGCAATCCTGTAACAATATTTTGGGCGTGCATTGATTTAAGTCACTGTACATTAACATGACCAATGCGTTTATGCCATATATCAATATCTGCAACTACACCAGTCCCATGTGCAAACATTGCTGCACTCAATTCAAGCATGTCCACATCCAACGTAAACATCCTACCCTTCTTCTTTCCTTTTGCTATCAAGCGACCGTTATTTTTCATATCCTCAACAAAGCATCCATGAGGATTAAATCTAACCTGCAAGCCCTGCTCAACCATTTGACCAACAGAAACCAGGTTCTTAGTATATTTGGGACATGAAATACATCAGATAGGTATTTCTTTTTCCCATCCTGCATAGACAAAGGAATTTTACCAATCTACACAATAGGATGTGCACTATCATCACCAGTCTCCACAAATCCTGGTCTTTCCATTTTCCTTGCATCCTGCATCCATTCTGCATGACCTGTTATGTGGTTTGATGCACCTGAGTCAACATACCACAGATCATTGCTTTCTTCTGCACTTGTCACAGAATTGGTCATGTGCTGCACCATAAACAGATGCTCATTTCTGTCATCACCCTGTCTACTAGAAGATGCATAATTCCCTTGCTGCAATTTTCCATTCATGATGTCATTCTGCTTTTTATAATAGTCTTTAGCCATATGACCCATTTTACCATAGTAGTAGCATTCAACATTGTTGTTTGCATTTTGGCCTCTCTGCCATCCACCACGACCTCTTTGGCTCCCCCTACCTCTAGAGTTAACACGTCCTCCTCCATAGGACTAGTTTTCGTGAGTTTGTTACATATTCTGATTTCTACCACGGCCTCCAGATCGGCCTGCTCTACCTCTGCCTCTACCTCTTCCAGCATTTGAGTAGAAGACAATTTCTTTTGAAGTTCCTCCTGAAGAAGATGCACCACCATTTCTCTACTCTTCAGAAATTAGAAGAGCAAACAACTCCTCGAAATCAAGAAATTTTTCACAAACGGCAATGGATGTCCGGAACTGTGCATAATCCTTTCCTAGACCATTCAAGGTCACAGAAACTAAATCATCATCTTCCATTGGCGACCCAATGGAAGCAAGTGCATCTGCAATTTTCTTCACCTTCATGTGGTAGTAATTGATGCTCATATTTTCTCTCTGCACATTGTGCAACTCCTGCTTGACCTACATTTTCTTGGCTTGCATATTTGTGCTGTACATCTTTGCCAAAGTATCCCATGCCTCCTTTGGCCTACTTGCATCCTGAATATGCACAATCATAGAATCTGAAATACTAATAGACAGCCAGTACATAACTTTTCTGGCTCTCTCATGCCATCCTTTAAATGCCTGCATTTCCTTTTTATTGGGAACATTAGGAAGAACTGGTTCTTCTTCATTTCCTATAATGAACTCTGAATAGCCTTTTCCCATAAGGAAATTCGTCATTCTAAACTTCCATGCTTGGAAGTTGTTCTTGTCAAGCTTTTCAGTGACAATCTGTGAAAGAGAATCAGACGCTATTACAGAACACTGGAAAATATTCTGTCACTGCAAAAAACACAGCTTCTGCCTCACAAGGGCAAATCTGCAAAACTGACGAAAGTGGTATTTGACCACACAGTCACTTCCTAGTGATGATTTTGCATGAACAGGCAATAAGGATGATTCTGTAACTCTTTTTCTCAGTGCTTGCTGATAACTTCCACCTCCAAAATGGGCCCTGAAATGGCCTAGAATTAGAAAAATAAAGTCACCCAGGGCTTTGCCCTATTCCGCAGCATATACTGCCCTCTCGCGACACCGCGAAGGGCGTCTCAATCTGAGACAATGCACTCTTGCACTTTCTGACTGTGCTACCTGTAGAGATTTGCTCCCAACCTCGCCAAAAGAACTCTAGTACAAAGAAATAGAAGAACCCTATATGTGGGTCTCAAACCAAACTCAACTAACTAAGGTGGCATACTAACTGAGCCACGAACTAGAGTACATAAGGATAGCTGTCATCCAGCTATTTTTCATAGGCAGTGTACCAACCGCATCTGCAACTAACAAGTCGGTGACATAAATGCACAACGGTCACCCTGGCATATCACGAGTGGAGCTAGATATCTCAACAAAGGGTTTGAGGAGGAGGGACAAGGAAGGAGAAGGAAGAGAAGGGATGAGGAGAAGAGGAGGGAGGAGGAGGAGGGAGGACAAGGAGAAGGGTGCGGGGGGAGGAGGAGGAGAAAGGAGGAGGAGAAGGGAGGAGGAGGAGGTAGAAGGAGGACAAGGGAGGAGGAGGAGATGGTCTCTACACAAAGTGGAGGGACTTTTTGGGTCTCTACACAAAGTGTAGGGACCTCCGAAAGTGTAGGCTAAGTCTTTCTCTCTCTAAATTTAGTATTTCTCTCTCTAGATCCTGATTTTGCAAGTATGATTGGATCTTTTCTAGATAGGATTTTGGCTATTCTCATCCTTTAAGATCTATCATACTATCTTTCAGGCTCAAGATATTACAAGCGGAGCTTTGCCGGTACTCTACACACACAATGCTCTCATAATTGTTGTCCTAGACTGCACTTCTAGCCCTTGTTGCCACAGGGTTAACAACTCCCCTCGACCGATTTGATTACCCATCCTTGGGTTATGGTTGGGTCTGCAGATGATGTTGTGATGTGGTTGTCTTTACCCAATGAGTATGGTAAAGATGGCAGCAGTGATAGATGGAGCAAGCTTCTTGTCGATCTTTTCCTTGTAATCCACGAACACCGTAGATTGCTTGCTCAATTTTTAAGAAGCCAGTGTCAACCATTTCTTCAAACAAACACACATAATTCCCTTGAAGAGATATGGCCCTTTGAAAGAGGTGACTTGTTGTTTGAGCATCTATCTATTGATTTGGATTGAAGCTAAGGTTGGGCAAATGGTCGTCAATGGGTGAGGGACACCTCCAGGATGACTGCTAAGGCTTCACTGTATCTTGCACTTTCCTTGAGTGTTTTGTCATAACTACTTTGCATAATTGATGCATGTCCTGTCTAAGGCTCCGATGAATGTTTTGATGATTAGCATCCCACTTGTAGCAATAGGGCACTGCATAGAATGTGGGATGCATGTGAAAGGAAGATGGAGCCTGCATGTATTCAAGGAGGTACTTTTCTTTGAGTAGCTTTGGTCTACGCCAAGCAAGCTATGGCTCCAATTTCATGCTAATGTCTAGAGTGATTTGTGCTTGGTGGATACTCATTGAAATTTCAAAGAGGTCCCATCCTCTTCTTGACTGCATGTTTGGGTATTGCCTCCAAAAATCACCAATGGGATTACCGAGTATGGGAATCCTATCTGTATCTTGTTGTAACTCCCTTGTGGGTATGCGAATTGGATTATCCAATTCTTGAAGCTCATTGATGGAATCATTAACGGTGTCTTCCATTGAAAACTCAAGGGAGATTGGAGGAACATGTGGTCTTGGGGGAGAGGAAGAGGTTATAGGGGAAAAGCTTGAGGTCGAAGCAAGTAGTGAATTTGAGAAGGTAGTAGGGATGTTGGTGGAAAGTGGAGGGAGAGTAGGGCAAGTTGATTTAGCAAATTGATAATCCTCAAGGGATGGATTGTCAAGTGTTGGAAAAAAGTTACATGTAACTGGATGATAGGAGTTCTTGGATTAGGCGATAGCATTGAGAGGCATGGCAAGGAATATGGATTAGCGTGGATTTCTAGAAAGGTATGGAGGATAGTACTAGAGTTAGGTAGGGATGTGAGTAGATCAGAATCCCAGGGGGTCCACTAGGGTTTATCGTATGCTACCACGTGAGTGTAAGGGAGGGGGTTATATAAGGGAAGGAACGTACATTTTATAAGGTAAGGTTCCATAAATAGGGGGTAGATCAGGGGAATTTTCATATATTTATTCCACGCAGGTGATGTCTCCTTATTACTACTAATGAATCCCATATGTGATCAGAATAGAGAGTGGCAAGATAGGGGAGATTAGATTGAAGGTAGACCACATATTCCTCTAGCAAATCCCTGTCGATTCTAGTAGGCATTGACAGCTTTAATTTTGGATTCTTTTGGAAGTTGTATCCCATGGAAGTTGCTGGCGATTGTTGCAATAAAGGTAGGAGTCCGGCTACTACCCGAAGAGGGGGGCTACCCATCAAGCATTCATATAGTAGTATTGCATTAGCCTTTAACCGTATGAGATTTGCATGCACTGAGAGATAGAACACATTCCTCTCATCTTCATCCATATGCTAGCATAGATCACGAAGAGTCTTTGTGCTTACTGGTCTCAATCAAGACCAGATACTGCATGTAACATTTTGATTTGCAAGTGTTTCCAAAGTATGTGTATTCTTCTTTCAAGGTGATCCTCTTGCTAAAGGACTATAACAAGCTCTTGGTATAATGTAGTGATGCCTTGTAGCAAAAGATCTTGTGCTGACCCCTTTGCATCATCATCGTCTTAACCCAGTAGTTGAATTTTCAACTTGGAAATTATTGCTTTTTGATTTTGCCACTCCATGCACTTATCTTTATACTTACCCAATGTGGAGGTGTATGCAAGCTTTAGACTATTGAATTGTTGAGCTGATTTTGGATGCCCTAGAAATTGATCATTAAGCACGTAGAGTTGGAGTATCTCTTGTCCTTGAGCATCCAATTCTGCTTTGGTGTGCACAAGTATCTCTCTTGATGCCATGCATTCCTTCTCCAGTGCTTGAATTTGACGTTCACCCTCTTTGAGGCTATTCTGCAACTCATTGTTTGTGTCTAATGTGGTATGGAACTAATCCTCTTTAAGTAGTAATCTTTCATTTAAGTGCACCATTTCCTTCTTGATATCATCACAAGTGGCTTGCATATGGGAAAGGGATAACTTGACCTTTTCCTTTTGGTTCAAGGCATCAGATAAAGTTTTGTAGGTGTTTTTCTTGGAGAGAAACCATGGCTTGTAGGGCATCCTTTCTACTTTCTGCTAGAGTATTTTGTGCAAGGAGCTATTGCTGCATTTGTTCTGCCATGCTTTCCTTGAGCTTCATAATTTTAGTCTTAGCACTTTGCAACTTGGATTGGAATGATGGGAGTATTTGTTGAGATTCACACATATTCTAAGCTTCTTCTTTTTTTTAGGAACAATCACAATTGGTGACACCCAATCGTTATGCTCAATCTCATAAAATGAAACCAACATCCAGTAATTTTTCTACTTCTTCATAGATATGGGTGCCATACTTGGGATTTGTCTTGTAAGGTCCACATACCTTTGGTTTGGATCCTTCCCTTATTGGTATGGTATGTACTGCAAATTCTCAAAAAATCCCTTTCATTTCTTTGTAGGACCAAGCCATACAATCTCTATATTCCAATAGCAATGCTTTCAATTCTTTTTCTTCTTCTAGAGTGAGTTGTTCAACGATGTACACAGGCTTTTCTTCTTCACTGTCCAAGGCAAGATTCAGTTTCCTTGTCTTGGCTAGTCCTTCATAAACTAGGGTGTCCTCAATATTCTCTATTTCTTTGAGCTCTAATTCCCTAATTGGCCTAGGCACTGCTATTGTTGCTTCTCCTCTAGTGTAATTTTTGAAGTAATTGGGAACTTCCCTTAGGCCTTCATTGCACTTTGAGGTGCTTGCTTGGCTGCTAGCTCCACTGGAAGATATTTGGTCCAATTCCCCTGTGCTCCCTTGTTGTTCTTTTTTGTTACTACTCACCATTTCACTCTTCATTCTCACGTTGGGTTTGAACTTCTAAGCTTTTTGCTTGTTGTTGAGCAAGCTTCTAGTAGCACCTGTCCTCTGTATGATCGAGCTTGTTGCAATACGTGCACTTGAATGGCTTGAATGTCTTTCCTCATGCTAGTGGAGTTGATGGCCTAGGTCTCCATTTGCTAGTGGAGGCAAGTGCCTGTGTAGTATCCGCTGAATAGGATAGAGATTCTTTGTTGCGGCGATCCTTTTCAAGCAAAAGAGACACCATATCTTCAAATATAGTCGATGCAATGGAAAGTACTCCAAGGGCATTCTCAAAGCGGGAAATCCCTTCCATACTTGTCATCAGGACAGCCATTTTTTCCTCGTCATCTAATTAACACTTCAATTTGGAGAGTTGTTGAACTAAAGATTGAATTTTTGCTATATGCGCACTCAAAGTATCAGACTCTTCCATTTTCAGCTTGTAAAATTGCATTTTTAGAAATACCTTGGAGTTGGTGATCTCGAGGCATGCCCAAATCTCCTTTGCCTTGGACTTGAAGTCGATGTGATGAATCAATGAATCTAGGCAAAGCCCGATGATTGTGATGGCCCTCGAATTGTGTTGCTTCCAAATCTTTTGTGTTTGAAGCTCCGTTGATGCCTCTCAAGTGCTTCATCATCGGAATGTAATGGGGTTACTCTTGTGTGGGCATTCTGCTATGCAGTGGTTTTCTCCACAACCAAAACACTTGATGGGTGTTCGATATATGTGGTGGGCCTTTCTTGATTAGCATACACTGGGATTAGTCCTTCGGCACCATCCATGTAGTACATAGGGTATTCTATTTCATACTCATTGTGAGGTTCCAGCTCTTTAGTTTGGAGTTGTTGCACCAGAAGTACTAGAGCAAGATTGGGGGCCCGTGGATATTGTGGAGGATTGGGATTCCTCATTAGTTGAGGCACTTGTGTTCTCATCGGGAGTGGGTTGAGACATGGCACTTGTGCTAAATTACATGGCACAGTGGAACAGAAACTGAACAAAGAATAGAGAGTACACATCAAACTAGAGGTTAATAAAATTTTCCTTCAATACTGATGTAGTACAGATGATGGCTCTGTCCACCTGTGCGCTCCCACAGTGGAGCTTAGATGGCAATCTAGACAGATACTAGTTGAAGAGCTACTATAGCTGGAAGATCTCTGCTGGAAGATCTGATCTGGTACAATGGATTGGGGAGGTCACCTCTTTAAAGCTATGAGGGCGGTAGTCGGATCAACGTAGTCGATGGAACCGACCAATCAACCTAGTCAGTGAAGCCGACCAGTCAACCTAGTCAGTGGAACTGACTAGTCGTCCATGTAATATTCAAGGAATATTCCCTATACCATCGCCTTGGGGGCTCTCGCCCCCGAACCCCCACCAAGGGGGTCGTCGCTGGCCCATTGGGACCCCCCAACTACAACTGGCCCCCAGGCCCTAGCAAGAATAAGGGGCTCCCACACAATCACCTTTCTACCATCAATAGTCTCACTGATAAACCTCATCTGACATGTGAGTCAGGATCCATCCAGTGTCCCGGGCTCACACATGGCTTCTCCTCATATGGGGGCCTTACAACTTGAGCACCTTGGACCACCGGTGGTTACCAAGAGGGTGGGGCATTGAGCATATCTAACAACTTGTGCATTAGGTGCCAATGTCGGTTGTCTATCACTGGGATTTGATATTGTTGGTATTGTTGGGGCCGGGGTTGTGCTACCCTCATATTGTAAAAATAAGTATTTACATCATGTTCTGTAGCATTGCAAATGGGGCACCATAACCACGGGGGCTGAACCACTTCTGGTGGGTTTAGTCTGTTCCTTAAGATTGGGCATTCATTGGTTGTATGGTTGGCCATACAGTGTGGGCACCAAACATTTTCTCTCCATGGGTACTGTGGTGGCTGAGAGACACGCAAATTTTGCTTGATGGCCTGCATCATTTCATCTTTTACTCTTAGGGCCATGGCTTTCACTCTGTCCTCAGCGGTGCCATCTTTGTTGGAATTGCTTCCCTTCTTCGAAGATTTCCTGTCGTGTTGAGTTGATTTATAGCCATCACTATCGCTGTCAAAATCTATCATGCCGTCCTCAATGTCAATTGTAGCTTCATGAGCATCGTTGAAATGTGCATAGCTGCTAACCTTTTTCATGTCCTTGCGAATAGATTTTTTCAAGTCAGAGATGAACCATGCTATGAGGTACTTGTCATCTGGACAGGGATCACATTTTGCTATTAATCTTTTCATTCTTCTGAGGTATGTTCTTTCTTGCACATATCTATATTGCCGAGTTGTAATGTGGGGTCATCTTGTAGCCTTTCTATTTGGAATCTTCTTTTGAACTGATCAGATAGCAGTGCCATGTGGCTTTTTCCTCTACGAGAAGGTCGAGGTACCATTCCAAAGCCTCATTGGTTAGGACCATCGGGAACCACGCTACTTTATTTTCATTTGACTGGTCACCTCCAGCACAAAATGCTGCGTCGAAGAGTTGAAGGAACTTGGCCAGATCCCCTCATCTATTGTACTTTGGCATTTCCAATTTACCAAAGTGCCGTCTGCCATTGTTGTTGTTGTTGCGGTTGCATTGTTCCCTAAGGTGTTCTGAAGTATTTTGATTGTCGCTACTTATTGCTTCTACAATTGTTATGTCTGTTGAGATATCGAGGTCCACTTGTGATATGCCAGGGTGACCATTGTGCATTTATGTCACCGACTTGTTAGCTGCAGATGCGGTTGGTACACCGCCCATGAATAATTGCTAGATGACAGCTATCCTTATGTACTCTAGTTCATGGCTCAGCTAGTATGCCACCTTAGTTAGCTGAGTTTGGTTTGAGACCCACATATAGGGCTCTTCTTTTTCCTTGTACTAGAGTTCTTTTGGCTTTCACAACTAAGAAGAGGAAAACTGTTTTCAGCCTCCACCTTTTTGTGTATTCCCCCATTGTGTATGTGAGAAATCCGCAAGTGAGACTCCTTCCCTCTCTCCCACTATCTTTACATGGTATCAGAACCTTGTTCATGGTAAGGAGCTCAAGAAATCAAACCAAGTTCGCGGTGTCCTGGTAAGAGGACCAGTGTTGCTTTCCTTTTTCGAGTTTGGAAGCAAATCTCTGCAGGTAGCATAGCCGAAAGTGCAAGAGTGCACTGTCTCAAATTGAGACGCCCTTCACGATGTGGCGAGAGGGTAGTATATGCTGTGGGGCCTGTTTTTTGATTCGAGGCCATTTCGGGGCCCGTTTTGAAGGCGGAAGTTCTTTGCAAGCACTCAAAAAAAGGCCATGTTTTTGCTGGGCGACCACTACTCTGCAGGTTGGTGAAAAGTTGCTATAGAAATTGCATCGTATGCCTATGCGCAAAGATATTGGGAGTTACAAAATCATCCTTATTTCCTGTTCATGCAAAATCGTCACTAGGAAGTGACTGTGTGGTCAAATACCACTTTCGTCAGTTCTGCAGATTTGCCTGTGTGAGGTAGAAGCTATGTTTTTTGCACTGATAGAATTTTTTGCAGTGTTTTGTAATGGCGTCTGATTCTCTTTCACAGATTGTCACTGAAAAGCTTGACAAGAACAACTTCCAAGCATGGAAGTTTAGAATGACGAATTTCCTTATGGGAAAAGGCTATTGGGAGTTCATTACAGGAAATGAAGAAGAAGCAATTCTTCCTAATGTTCCCAATCAATAGGAAATGCAAGCATTTAAAGGATGGCATGAGAGAGCCAAAAAAGTTATGTATTGGCTGTCTATCAGTATTTCGGATTCTATGATGGTGCATATTCAGGATGCAAGTACGCCAAAGGAGGCATGGGATACTTTGGCAAAAATGTATAGCACAAATACACAAGCCAGGAAAATGCAGCTCATGCAGGAGTTGCACAATGTGCAGAGAGAAAATATGAGCATCAATGACTACCACATGAAGGTGAAGAAAATTGCAGATGCACTTGCTTCCATTGGGTTGCCAGTGGAAGATGATGATTTAGTTTCTGTGACCTTGAATGGTCTAGGAAAGGATTATGCACAGTTTCAGACATCCATTGCCGTCCGTGAAAAATTTCCTAATTTTGAGGAGTTGTTTGCTCTTCTAATTTTTGAAGAGCAGAGAAATGGTGGTGCATCTTCTTCAAGAGGAACTTCAAAAGAAACTAACTTCTACTCAAATGCTAGAAGAGGTAGAGGCAGAGGTAGAGAAGGCCAATCTGGAGGCCGTGGTAGAAATCAGAATATATAGCAAACTCAAGAAAACTGGTCCTTTGGAGGAGGACGTGGTAACTCTAGAGGCAGGGGGAGCCAAAGAGGTCGTGGTGGATGGCAGAGAGGCCAAAATGCAAACAGCAATGTTGAATGCTACTATTGTGGTAAAATGGGTCATATGGCTAAAGACTACTACAAAAAGCAGAATGACATTATGAATGGAAAATTGCAGCAAGGCAATTATGCATCTTCTAGTAGATAGGGTGATGACAGAAATGAGCATCTGTTTATGGTGCAGCACATGACCAATTGTGTGACAAGTGCAGAAGAAAGAAATGATGCATGGTATGTTGACTCAAGTGCATCAAACCACATGACAAGTCATGCAGAATGGATGCACGATGCAAGGAAAATGGAAAGACTAGGATTTGTGGAGACTGGTGATGATACTGCACATCCTATTGTGCAGATTGGTAAAATTCCTTTGTTTATCCAGGATGGGAAAAAGAAATACCTGTCTGATGTATTTCATGTCCCAAACATCACCAAGAACCTGGTTTCTGTTGGTTAAATGGTTGAGCAGGGCTTGCAGGTCAAATTTAATCCTCATGGATGCTTTGTTGAGGATATGAAAAATAACGGTTTCTTGATAGCAAAAGGAAAGAAGAAGGGCAGGATGTTTACGTTCGATGCGGACATGCCTAAATTGAGTGCAACAATGTTTGCACATGCGACCGGTGTAGTTGCAGATATTGATATCTGGCATAAACGCATTGGTCATGTTAATGTACAACGACTTAAATCAATGCAGGCCCAAAATATTGTTGCAGGATTGCCTAAGCTCAAGGTTGCAGAAATGCATAACGTATGTGAAGCTTGTCAATTTGGAAAACAGGTAAGGAAACCATTTCCTAGGCATGTTCAAGAGAGTAAGAAGCCATTGGAATTAATCCACTCTGATGTGTGGACTACTAAAGCTGCATCTATTGGAGGCTGTCATTATTTTGTCACTTTTATTGATGACTACAGCAAAAAAGTTTGGGTGTATTTTATGAAAAAGAAAAGTAAAGTGTTTGGGCACTTCAAAGCTTTTAAGGCTATGGTTGAAAAAGAAATAGGCTTGTAAATAAAATGCCTAAGGTCAAATGGAGGGGGAGAGTACCTCTCAAATGAGTTTGCAAGGTTCCTGCAGGAGCATGGCATAAAGCAGTAATATTCATGCAGTCATACCCCATAGCAAAATGGACTTGCAGAAAGGAAAAATAGGCATATTGGAGAGGTATCTCGGGCCATGCTAAATTAAAAGACCTTCCAGATTATTATTGGGCTAAAGCAATTGCTATAGTAGTTTACATAATGAACAGGACACCCACTGCAACAATACATGGCATGATGCCAGAGGAGATGTATACTGGTAGGAAACCAGATATTTCTCATTTGAAAATTTTTGGTTGCATTGCCTATGTTCATGTGCCAGATGAGTTGAGGTCCAAGTTGGATCCAAAAGCTGAGAAGTGCATCTTTATTGGTTATTCTCTACAATAGAAAGGGTATAGATGCTATAACCCTTATACTTGCAAATAAAATGCCTAAGGTCAAATGGAGGGGGAGAGTACCTCTCAAATGAGTTTGCAAGGTTCTTGCAGGAGTATGGCATAAAGCAGCAATATTCATGCAGTCATACCCCATAGCAAAATGGACTTGCAGAAAGGAAAAATAGGCATATTGGAGAGGTATCTCGGGCCATGCTAAATTAAAAAGACCTTCCAGATTATTATTGGGCTGAAGCAATTGCTATAGTAGTTTACATAATGAACAGGACACCCACTGCAGCAATAGATGGCATGACGCCAGAGGAGATGTATACTGGTAGGAAACCAGATATTTCTCATTTGAAAATTTTTGGTTGCATTGCCTATGTTCATGTGCCAGATGAGTTGAGGTCCAAGTTGGATCCAAAAGCTGAGAAGTTCTTTATTGGTTATTCTCTGCAGTAGAAAGGGTATAGATGCTATAACCCTTATACTCGTAAGTTTACAGTGAGCAGAGATGTTGTTTTTGATGAGATGAGCAGCTGGTATAAACCAGTAAATGTGATGATTGACGTAGATGCACAAAATGGTAATGCTGCACAGAATTCACAGCAGCAATCACAAAATATTAGTGGACCTGTAGTGTCCTCTAGCAGTGGTTCACATGCTTCGCCATGGATAGGCAGATTAAGATCAGGAGAATCTCCTCAAAGCAATGCAGATAGTGGTACGCAGGTATCACGAAAAGGAAAAGAGAAGGTAGATCAGCCCATGTTTGATGTGAATGCAGGTCACTCTTATGCAGATAGTGGTACGCAGGTATCACGAAAAGGAAAAGAGAAGGTAGATCAGCCCATGTTTGATGTGAATGCAGGTCACTCTTATGTGGATGGTGAATTCAGTGGCTCAAAACAAAGCATTGATGATGAGTTGGGTATTCCTCTTGTTGTTACACCTAGAGTAAGGAAGACCAGAGATGTTTTGAGAGCACCTAGAAGTGAGCCTATTTTGCACAGGTCTACCAGAGCTAGGTATCCTATGGATAGGCTAAAATATGATGGATTTACAGCCATTCACTATGCCTATATGGTCAAAGTGATACAGGAACGAGAACCCACTTTCTTTGAGCAAGCCATGGGAAAAGAAAAATGGAAGAAAGCCATGGATGAAGAAATGGATGCCTTGGAAACAAATGCTACATGGGAATTGGTGCCTTTGCATAAAGACAAGAATGCAATTGGCTGTAAGTGGGTTTATAAGGTCAAGCACAATGCAGATGGTTCTGTGAACAGATACAAGGCAAGATTAGTTGTCAAGGGGTATTGTGACGCCAAAATTTGATATTTTTAACTTGGCATTGATATTGTTTTTCTCTATGTTTGATAAGAGTTTGAGTATCAAGTGATAGCCTAGCGGCTCTCACTTATTTCTATTTTCTATGATATTGTATGGGATTGAGAGGATGAGTGGAATGGCTCATTGTAAATACCATAGGTATGAATTATAAATACCTTGGTATGGGGTGAGAGTTATTTGTGTATGGGATATTATGAGTTTTTTAGAAGATAGAAAGAGTGAGTCATATAAAGAGGTGGGCTCATGTCCATGTGTTCCAATAACATAAGAGAGGCCACATGCCAAGCGTGTGGAAGGCATGTGGAGGAGTGTGAAGTCAAGAGGAATCCTTCTAGAACTCCTATGTGGAATAAGGAGGATGTGGACATGTGGAAAAGAGAGGGTCCCTATGGGCTCCATGTGAGGAGACTCTTGACTTTCTCAATATTTTAAGAGTCTTGAGCATCTTTTGATGGGACACATGGCAAGAGTAGCCAAAAAGGACATGGATGGTGACATACGTGCTTATGTGATTGATGGGGAAAGGAATCTACAGGCAGCAATTGTAAATGGGTGAAGGAGGGTAACAAAGTCTCTATAAAAGGAGCCCTCCTCTCCCTTGTTCATAAATCTCTTCTACCATTAGGCCTTATGTTGCTGTAGTTCTAGTCTCCCCAAGCCTCTTCCATGAGCCTTCTCTTCCTCTTGTAGATATTCTCTTATGTAGACTCTTGAGTCCTTCTCTCTCTAGTTTATTCACTCTCTATGAGTAGTCTTGGAGCTTCCGCTCCCTCTTGTATGTATGAAACCTCTTCTTCTCCCTTGTGTTTGTAGTGTTGAGGTGGATTCTCACTCTATTTGTAATGAAGGTCACTTCAGGTTCTCTCTCTCTTGAGTGTCTCTTCCCTTTTCTTTCTTTCAAAGCCTTAAAAGTTCTTTCTATTCGGCTGCTCACTGTGCACACATGGTCCATTTGTTTCCCGAGCTGCTATGCAAACTTCTTTCCCTCTTCTAGGCGAAATCTATGAGGGGTGGATCGTTGATGAAGGTGGAGTCTTGAGGGAGCATCCTGCTCAGGCGAAATTAGCCTGGGTGGAGGGTAGTTTTCATGACAGTTTGACCCCCTATTAGTGTTTTACTCATAACTTTCTGCTCGGTAGTCCGATTGTAATGAAATTTATATCAGCACAAAGCTCTCTTCAAGGTGCATGTTCCTATATAATCAGATCTTGAATCAGATACTGCTGCAAAAAGTTATGAGTCTCTGTATTTGACAGTCTGTTTTCATGACAGTTTTTACCCCCTTCCAGTAAACTGTCCATATCTCTTCAACCGTCTGTCTGTTTTCAATGAAACTTATATCAGCGCGAAGCCCATCTTAAGGCGCATCTCTTTGTGTACTTGAATCTTCGATATCATGTCTCTACTGAAAGTTATAGGCCTCTGTGTCTAATGACAGTTTGTAGAGTGTTTTGAGCTAAGTATAAAGGTGTCTATGAAGGAGGTGCAATGTTTCCTCGAAATCCACCTATCGACCTAATCAGCCCCTTCAAACTCCTCGATATCTATCAGTTCATATCATGTTGAGCCGCAAGATCTTCTTTCAACAATGTATCGCTCTTCTCTTTGGTGCAGACCGGCTCGCTGAGATTATGGCCTCTGCTGATCCTTTCCTTCTCCCTATGCTTGACTACAACATCACTTGGGATGTTACCATCTTCATTCTCATCTAAAGGAGGAAAGTATGGTGTGGTATCTTGGCATAAAAGCTTCTTTCTAATGTCTCATTCTCAATGATAAGTATCTTTGGCAGTCAGTTCGAATGCTGCAGGAAGTGAAGAGGTGCGTGAAGTTTATTACCCCCAACTTCATGTCACATCTTTTGGTGGAGACGCCGGGTACGTTTGGTATTGGATTCATCCCACCTTACTAAACGGTCTCGGGTGTACTTGATTGCATGTTATGCCTAGAAGAGGCATGTGTTTATATGAGATAAAGAAGATGCCTGGAAGATCTCCGTTAGAAGAGATTGCAACCCGTTTAAGAGAACTTGAAGATTGGAGGAAGATTGTGAAGGTGATGCTCAAGCTATTCGCACAGTCACCATGATCATATCCTTTATGTTTGCATGGTTGAATATGTTGGTGAATCGACAATGCCGGCAGCAGGCACAATGATAAATTGGGGATTAATCCATGCACTGGCAGCTTGGTGTGAAGAAGAGTTGAGTCCTTGGGTAGTTTTCGACTATAACAATGGAGTGGTGATTCTTAATGCTTTCGACTTCTTTTGCTATGCAAATGATGAAGATTACAATATCTTCAAGCTTTTATGTGCACTTCCTATTGTGAGAAGGGTGATTCTAGAATGCATGTATACACAATGTTTTCATGGTGCTGGTTGGTCACTTATTTTTGAAGATTTTGTTGAGGATCACATTGTGGAGGGTTTTCAACAAGTGGTTATGCATAATCAGTTGGTCTTGGTATACTAAGGCTCTGTGGGATCTTGTTCGGATCTTGTTTGGGATATTATTTGGATCTTGGTGTTTCCTTTTTGTGTTTCATCATGGTGAAGATTCCAGTGTTTCGAGGGACCCAAGAGGAGGACCCGGAGTCTTATCTTTGGGATTTTGTTCGAGGATACCGGCTTTTTGGATGGTCCATGAAGGATCGGGCAGAGATTTTGCCTGATTTCCTTGAAGGTGTAGCCTTGAGTTGGCATGAGACCTTGCCGGACTCTACCAAGGAGGACTGGGACCAAGTGGTGGCAGCAATGAAGCAGAGATTTGGGGCAGTGGAGTCACCAAATGCTTTGATGTTGCAGTTGGACCGGTTCTATCAAGGAGAGGGTGAGTTAGCATTGGCAATCCGATATGAAACTTTATGGACAAAGTATGAAAGGGCAGCTTTGCGAGCTGTGGCATCGGCATCATCGGCCCCTCAAAGTCTCTCAGGGATGGAGCACTTAAAGATGAGCAAATTTGTTATGGCTTTGGAGCCTCGTCTTTGCTCAAAAGTAATGAGTAAAGATCCAACAACATATGTGGAGGCGCTTCGCATTGCAACCAAGAAAGAAGCTTCTCTAAAGATCGAATCCTCTTTTGTGTCTTCAATAGCTTCAACTTCTAAGGTGGAGGTAATGGGCACTCCTCAGGTACCAAAGTCCTCTGAGTTAGATCATAATATCTCCCAATTGATGGCAGAGTTTGCTGATTTGAAATTGCATTTGGTTAATGCACGACAACCTAGAGCACCAAAGAGTGAAGATAGGCCTCGAGATAGGAGTGGGGTCACTTGCTATGAATGTAATGAAAAAGGTCACTATCGCCCCGAGTGTCCTAGATTGAGAAAGAAAGAAGAAAAACAAGTATCCTTGTTAGAAGCTTCTTCAGGGGGTGAGGAAAGAGAGGTAATGATGGCTAAACGGGGGTGTGGTAAACCAAAAGAAGAAGAAGAAAGCAAGGAAGAAGTAGATGAGGAACATCAGGAAGAGGAACACCGTAGTAAGAAAAAGAAGGCATCTAGAAGGAGAATTAGCCAGTCAGACTTTCCTTTAGGACAAGGAATTGGAAGCTATGACTTGTTGTTCGACCTTAAAGAAAAGGAAGCCCATATCACCTTTGGTCAATTACTTGCTTTGTCTCCAAAACTACGGAAGGAATGGGGAAAACTAGCAAGCACAAGAGTGTCAAAGAAGAAAAAGAAGAAAAGTGCCCTTCCTGTTGTTCAAAAGGTAGATATAGATGTTGGTGATGATGTACCTGTGGTTGATGTGATCATTGATGGTCAAGTGATTTCTAATGTGTACATTGATGGAGGTGCATCGATTAATGTCATGAGTGAGAAGACCATGATTGATGCTGATTTAAAATACTCTAGTACTACCTCTCCTTATCGCATCAAATTGGCTGACAACACTAGGGTTAAGACCTTGGGAGTTGTGAAGAATCTAGAAGTGGATGTATGTGGAATTTCTGTGCCAACTACTTTTCAGGTGATCCCTACCAAGCCAGATGCACATGCCTATCCATTGATTTTGGGAAGGCCTTGGCTACGCAAGGTGAAGGCTGTTCAAAAGTGGGATACTGGAGAATTGATTTTGCAGGGAAATGATAAGAAGGTGCGCTACAACATCATAAGCTGCAAAAAGGAAGTTGTCAAGGGGGAGTCTTCAACATCAGAGAGTTCAAGCTCTGACTTAACCGATGAAGAAGAAGAGACAAGGTGTAGCTCCGAGGAGTCCAACTCAGAGGGTGAGGTGGAAGGAGTGGCCTTTGGTCTTTGTCTTGGTGGTGATTGGGATGAGTCAGGAAGGAACAAGGTGGTGGTGCAAGAAGATCCTGTAGAGACACTTCATGTGGAGGATGTGGAGCACATTAAACGACGCCAATGCAATGAAGAGCTTCTTGGTGATTCTCTATCAGGTAGTGAGAAGCTCCAGTACTTAGATATGCTAGATGATTTTCCATGTCTCTTTGCAACAAGCTATTCACAAGTTCGGCCAGTCTCTCTTGTGGAGCACAAGATTGAGTTGAAGCCAGAAAGAAAGCCAGTTGTGCAACGCTTAAGGCGATTGGGGGTGATCCAAGCTGAGGCACTAAAGAAAGAGGTAACACAACTACTTGAGGTGGGATTCATCTTTCCTGTTGATTATTCAGAATGGATATCTCCTGTAGTTGTCACACCAAAGAAAGGAAATAAGTGGCGAGTTTGTGTGGACTTTTGTCCTTTGAATGCATGCACTAAGAGGGATCATTTTCCTTTGCCATTCCAAGATGAAATACTAGACCAAGTAGCAGGGCATGAGATGTATTCTGTATGTGATGGGTATTCTGGGTACTTTCAAATTCATATTCGGGAGGAAGATCAAAAGAAAACATCATTTGTCACACCTTGGGGAGTTTTTGCTTACAGAGTGATGCCTTTTGGGTTGA